>NW_026067928.1:931214-976350 GCF_014885135.2 Alexandromys fortis
GAGGAGGAGGAGGAGGAGGAGGAGGAGGAGGAGGAGGAGGAGGAGGAGGAGGAGGAGGAGGAGGAGGAGGAGGAGGAGGAGGAGGAGGAGGAGGAGGAGGAGGAGGAGGAGGAGGAGGAGGAGGAGGAGGAGGAGGAGGAGGAGGAGGAGGAGGAGGAGGAGGAGGAGGAGGAGGAGGAGGAGGAGGAGGAGGAGGAGGAGGAGGAGGAGGAGGAGGAGGAGGAGGAGGAGGAGGAGGAGGAGGAGGAGGAGGAGGAGGAGGAGGAGGAGGAGGAGGAGGAGGAGGAGGAGGAGGAGGAGGAGGAGGAGGAGGAGGAGGAGGAGGAGGAGGAGGAGGAGGAGGAGGAGGAGGAGGAGGAGGAGGAGGAGGAGAAGGAGAAGGAGAAGAAGAAGAAAAAGAAGAAAAGGGGAGGCATGGGTGTCATTGCTATATTTTCTACCTACAGGATTGCAGAAGTGTTGTAAGACAAATAGGGTACATATTAATAAGTGATACAATTATAAATTAACAATGATTTATTGCAGATTCAAAACATTGTTTGCTTGTAGTGAGGATTGATAAATGATATTCAAATAAGAAAATATCAGTTAGTTTTACAGAAAGAGGTAATCAGAACACTTGAATGGAAGAGGAATTACATTCATCTCAGCAGATTCAAAGGGCAGACTGCTAAAACAGGTTGCACATGTTTATATAACCAAAACAATCTCAAAAGATAGAGCAAAAACAGTTTAACACATAAAAGACGTGTACATAAAACATAAGAGATACTTACAATGTGGAGTATGTGCTCTTATTATCAGAATATCCTCCTGGATGGATAAATTCCAGTGTAAAATTTTTGTGCTTTCTACATTGTGCAGTTTATGAAAATTGCCTCCTTTTGAAGCAAGTAGTTTCTCAATTACCGCCATACTCTCCACTCTGATTCCATGTGTTTTCCAACATTACACCATCTCCTAGTCAACCTATCAGATATTTCTGCTTTGAATATTTTAGTCTATAATATATACTTGGAAATCTCACTCATAAGATCAGAAAATGAGAATTTGACGAATATTTAATACTTTTCGAAGCTACTATTGTTCTAGATGGTGACATTATCTTGAGAGAACTTTGCATACATGCAGGAAAAAAAACAGCAGTACACAGAAAATAAAATAAAACTGAAAATATGAAAGAAAGAGACCCGAGTAATAGGTTTTCTGCTCCATGACTCTAGGTTTCTCTGCTCATGCAATAAGCCAGATCAAGGAGAATTGAGAAAGTGTAACAGTAGATTTATTGGGAGCACAGAAACTCCTGGGTAGGTTCACTAGTCTCAGAAAATGAGGCCAGAAATGTCGTGCACCCGAACCAGGGCAGGAAAGTTTTATAATCTGTAGGAGAAGGGCAATGAAGTGTCAGCCACAAGCTAGGTCTTTGCCCAAGTATCTTCAAAAGTGGTTAGGTGGGAACTTTGGTAGCCTGCAACTTCAGGGGTAGAATTTGCAATAGTCACCAAGAATGCAGAACTGCACTTCTGGTACCTGTCATTTTTTTTTTCAGAGACTCTGAGAAGACATAGCTTTTGCCCCCAAATGAACCACAATATCAACATCAAAATAACTGGTTACATATCCCAGTAAAAGATATAACAATAACAATAGTGAAATCTTCAACTGTTATGAAAATCACCTCAACGTGAGTCGAGATAGGAAGTGAGCACATGTTTAATTTGAAATATATTTGGCATATTATTCTGACAATTTTTCAGTAGAGGAAACTTACTGAATATATAAAATGTTAAATTTTCACTGAGCTGTGAATAAATATGACTTGCTCATTGATTGTCAGTTTATTTTTCTCAACCCAATAATTTTATAACATGATAAAAACACAGAATATAAAATAGCAGTAAATTATATTCATGGATTCAAGAGATGGCTAAACGAAAACATTTGCTTTAATGGAGCATTAATATAAAATTTATATTAATATACAGCTCACAATATATTAGCTTCTATAAAATTTTTTAAGCTAAACATTCCCAAGAACTTACTTTTTGTTCATCAGTACTAGTAATGAAGAACTGGAAACATCTTTCCTATACCTCACTCTTCATTTGTCTATGAAATCATGAGACAGAAAAATCCAAAAATGTTAACCAAAGTAATTGTATTATTCATAAATAGGCAGCTTGAGAAAACTTGAGTCGAATCTTCATGTTGAACTACTCCTCGACAGCTCAGGATGACTGCCCAGGGTGGACAGATCTCATATGAGCATGCTTCCTACCAAACTGCAAGGGTAGAACCCAAAAGACAGTGCTTACCAGATTTACCCCCAGAAGCAGAAAGAATGATAGAAATAAAGTGTTTTTAGGCCATCCTATTTTAAAGGAGAGAAACAGAGCCTAGACTATTCCACACAGGTTTCTTACCAGGAAACAATAAACATGTTTCACATTCTGTAGTTATAGTTGGTAATAAGTGAGAAGTCTGGGAGATTGGTGGATGATAGAGCTCCATTCACGATTCATCTCATAGCACAGATGTTAGTAAAAGATAGACTACCCAAGAGAAAGGACAGATGAAGTCCCTATTTCTGTCTTTATCACAGTACTCCTTATATAGAGCTTGTTCTAATGGTATCAATTATAGCTAAACTAGAATTAATTGTGCCTGGGATTTACTCTTGTCACTAGGAGGATAGGTGAGTAGTCTGATATGGAACTTACATCATAGTAGTTTACAATTCTAGATTAGATGATGTGAATGAGAATAACCCTGATAAGCTCATAGATTTGGGTGCTTGGCCACCATAGGATGACACGGTTTTAATGGATTAAAAGGTGTGACCTTGTTAGAGGGATATGTCATTGGGGTGGATTTTGAGGTTTCAAAAAAACATGCCAAGCTCAGAGTCTCTCTTTCTGCTTCTGAATCATAAAGTATTGCTCAACCACTGTTTGAGTGCCATGTGTTTAAGGGGTTAAGCCTCTCAAACAGTAAGAAAACTAAAAATTACCTGACTTTTGTTATAAGAGATGCCTTGGTTATGGGTGCCTTTTTATAGCAATAGAAAAGTGACTAAGAAAATTTATGATTCATTGATTAATTGCAGCATATACTGTTACTAGAAGAAAAGCAACAAAACATATTTGTGTGTGGACATAAACCTGTGTGTGTGTGTGTGAGTGTGTGTGTGTGTGTGTGTGCATAACACGGTTTTCACGTACAAACTTAGAAAACAAAGATCATACTTTCCCTATAATTAAATTCAAGCTTGTTTTAAGTGGGAAATTGTTCATTTATATTCAAGGCATTGAATGTTAAACATGTTCATCAGTATGTATGATGCTTTATAATCATAATCAACAGGATAGAATTTAGAATCACAGGGGATATAGACTTGTCACTGTTTCTGTGTGGGTGCTTTCAGAGAGATTTTATTGAGGAAGAAAGACTTAAACCTAAATGTGGGTGTTCTCTCTTGTTGCTTATCATACTGGATGGAATAAAAAGGGGGAACGATAAGCAATGGAACCTCTGCATGTATTGTCTGATGCTTTCTGATTGTGGCAACAATGCGATCATTTCCCTCATGTGTCTGTCACCCCAGCCAGAGCCAACCCCCTTGTTGACAAACTATGTTGGACCTTATACTAATTCTTTTTTTTAGAAGCAAAAATACCTTTGTATTGGTGTAACTTAGGAGTTTCCAGAGTCAAATGTCTTTCTACAGCCAAATAATTAAAAAAAAGCACAATGATCATATACTATTTCTTAAGGCAAGATAAGTTCTTCCATTTTAAAGTTTCTTCTGAAAGATGTTTTATCACATTAACAAGAAAACTAGCTAATCCAGCAAGAACACTGTAGCAGAAACCACCTCTTATGTGCTGAGAGTGCAACCGTTGCCTAAAGTAGCATACATAATGGTCCATAGTCCATGTTTTATAAGGAAAATGGATACTTTCAGTTTTTCAATAAAATTTCACATATACCAAAAATCAGATATACAATAATTGTGTAGAAATATAAAAGTAAGTATATTAAAAACTTCTGTTACCTTTAGAAGATTGTTGTTTCAGCTTATGCATATTTTATTTAGCATAACTGTAGTAAGATAGAAGATGGCACCATACAGGCAGATGCATTGCTGAAGCTAAATATCTTTATTCAGAGGAAACAGGACGTTGAGTGACTGTCACTCTGAGGGAAACAGACCATAAATTCACCCCACAATAACACACTTCCTCCAACAAGACCACAACTCCTAATAGTGCCACTCCCTTTGTAGACCATTTTCTTTCAGACCATCACACATATACATGCCTAAATAAATAATAAATCCATAAAGAAAAAAAATTCATAATGTCTAATATATGAAAGGAGAAACAGCATGAGAATGTATTCAGCAATAAGTTACTAAATTACATTCTGCTTAGATTACCAGAACAATCTTTCTTCACCAAAATTCTCTTTTAACTATCATTGCCTTTAAACCAACTTGATTATATGAGCCTCAAGAACATTTTTTGTTCTTGCATTAGAAATTGTAAATTGTCAATCTGGTATAAAGTCTCAAATTTGTAATTCCAGATTTCAGCATTCTGAGGCAGGAGGATTGTTGCGAATTCAAGACCAGCCTATTTACAATCTGTGACTTTAAAAAATGAATGAATTAAAAAAGCTACAGAGAAACCCTGTCTCAAAAATCAAAAAAAAAAAGAATTAATTAAAACTGCTAACATCTTCTATTTAAACCTGTGTTTGAGTTTCTAAAATGGTGATTTAAAAGAGTTTGATTTCTAACAATAGTAAAAGAATGAAAAGTAAGTCATGTCATATTATTGAAGAGTCTTCCAGTCAAAATTTTATGAAGATATGTGCTCACAAGCTTGACATCAAGAGCATGTGAAAAATGAAAGAAGACTTTACCTTCCTGGATTGCTGGAAAATATAATGAAATATATTTCAGCCTCAGAATACTGAAATCTGGAATTACAAATTTGAGACTTTATGCCAGCTTGACAATTTACAATTTCGAAAGCAAGTATATTATTTTTATTTTATGCATATAAATGTTTGCTTGATGTACCAAGAATGTGCCCACTGAGACCAAAAGATGGTTTCTCATATGTTGGAACTGGAGTTACACACAATTCTAAGCTCCAGGTGGGTGCAAGGAATTGAACACCCGTCTCCTGGAAGAGAATCCAGTCCATTTAATTGTGGAACCATTTCTCTAGTCACAAATTGATATTTAATTGCAGAGATTTTCTAATATCTATCTATCTAAGGTTTATATTTCTAGTATTTTAAATTTTGAGAAAGTATGAAGACAAAAGCCAATTGAAACATGAACTTTAGAATATAAATATTGATTAAAAATGTTTTAGCATAACTTTCAAGTTAAATAAAGTGTCCAGTGAAAAGTCATAAAGTATAATCTTATGAAAACATAAACAGTTAATTTTATATTGGATTGATTAATTACTTAGATTAAAAAGTTCCCTGACTCAGCCAGGTGGTGGTGGTGCATGCCTTTAATCTCAGCACTTGGGAGGCAGAGGCAGGTGGATCTCTGTGAGTTCAAGGCCAGCCTGGTCTACAGAGCAAGTGCCAGGACAGGCTTCGAAGCTACAGAAAAACCCTGTCTCGAAAAAACAAAAACAAAACAAAAAACCCACAACAATAACAACAATAAAAGTTTCCTGACTCAGTATATTAATTACCTGTGTACTACAGTGACAAAACAATGTAACTTTTAGAAAGAAGAGTTTATTTAAGACAGTTATCACAGAGAACTTAGGAGTACATGAACACAGCAAGTAGCAGGGATGTGTTGTGTAACAGTTTATTCTGGGTTTGAAATTTTTCTTGGACCAATTCTGTTTGATTTTGTAGGTTTATGGGCAATCTCATTTCTGGTTCTTGATTATCCATGCATTGTTGAATATTGGTTCCTTTTCATGGAGTGGTCTTAAGTCAAATCAGACATTGGTTGGCTCCTCCCACAACCTCTGTGCCACTATTGCACTAGCTTGTTTTACAGGCAGGATAGATTGTGGGTCACAGAACTTGTGCCTAGGTTGGTGTGCTGTACAAAAGAAACTGGGGCTTAGGGGTGAATTCTCCATTCAGGCACAAGCTTGAGTTCTTTATGTTCTGTGGTATGTACAGATGTTACCCTTGACAATGGGTTTTGAGGGAGGTTGTTTCCCAATTTTCTGAGAAATAGCCATATTGGGTGGAATATTGGGTGAACTAATCTGTGTGGTGCTCCATCTGTTTTCTCTGGAGATCTTGAAGATTGCTGATAGTAAAGGGTCTTTATTTATTGTAGTAAGATTTTATTGGATATTTTAAATGCCATGGTAAGCTGATCTCTGAGGAGCTAGAGGACCAAGAATTTATGAAGTATACCTGTTTTTAGGCTGAACCCTGAAAACACATGCAGCGAGCTAAATAAAGCTTACTTCTGTAATTCATAAATGTAGCAAGCTTTTATCATTCCAAAAAGCTGCAGTTTGTTTTGTAAAACTTATTTTTAGCTGTAGGCAATGTCAGTACAAAAAAAAAAAAAGGGGGGGGGCTAATAAGTTGGGAAAGTGGCCAAAGCCTTGACAGGATGAAATAAGATAACAAGGACCATAAATTCTGTTGAGTTTTCATGGTTATCAACAGTTGAGAATTTTCCTTGAAGAAAATATGGGAAGCAGACCTCGGAGCTAAAAGGATGGCGGGGAGGAGGGAGGCAGGTTTGTTGTAGTGGCACACCTAGAACCAGTCTGGGGCAGGGGCAAGCTGCAGGGGAAGGGGGAGGATCATAGTAGTCCTAAATGGTCCTTAGGAAGCTGCAGAACTTCCAGAAAGAGCCTGACATATGGAAAGGACATCCCGGAGGCACAGAACGACCTAAGGAGGTTTCTGTGACACAGACATAGGTCTAAAGAAGGGGCAGTTCCTAAAGGGACTGGAGAGAAAATGTGGGGTTGCAAAGGAGTGGGTGACCAATGAGGAGGGAGAAGGAAAGGGATGTAAGAGCTTTTAGAGGAACTCAGGCAGCTTAAAAGGTAAGGGGATGCTCATGCAGCTGCAGGCAATGCGGACTAAAGCAGCAGCAGGTGCAGCAGCTGAGGCCCGAGGCATACGGCTTGTAGCATTCATGCAAGGCTGAAACTGTGGGCTCAGGTAGGCTCTGCAGCACAGCTGACTGTGCTTTGTGCAGGCGGTGGGCACAGAGCTAGCTGCATGGGCAGCACAACTGCTGGTCAGCACAGAGTATACGGCAGGCAGTATTCCTCCAGCATGCAGAGGGTTAAATAGGGCATGAAATGGCACAGAAGATTACAATGGACTTTGAAAAGTGCAGAAAATGCAAGAGTCAAACAGAGGGCTTGGAGCAGACAGAATAGAAAAGGACTCTGGATTCTGGCAGTGCACTCATCAAAAGTGGAAGGAGAGCTTTCCAACCACACCATACTAAATGGAATATACTATTCAGAAGTGTAAGGATGTAGGGAGTTTCAAGGAAAATCTCACCAATTATCTGCTGTTGGATGGGGAAGGCTGTCACCTGAAGGGCCGAATACATAAGAATTTAGTTAAGGCCAGGTTCTGTAGGTCTATATCCAAGTCGTGACACCAACATTAAGAGATAGGTATCGACTCAGGACCCCAAAGACAAAATTCTCAACTCAGGGGAGGTTTATTTGCTCCAGGGTTTGTGAGCTCCAAAGAGCTAAAGTGCAGCAGTCTCTGTGATTTTCCCCCATTACTAAACCTCCTTGTTCATACAAACCCTCCTTCCTGTTTTCAATTGGACCCCTGGACTTCAGCCTGAGACTTGGTTGTGGATCTCTGGATCTGAATCCATCGGTTAATGGGTGAAGTTTCTATGATGACAATTAGGGTAGTCACCAATCTGATTACAACAGAAGACCAGGTCAGGCACCCTCTCTACTCATTTTAGGAGTCTTTCTATTGCTCAGATCGTCTTTAGAGGTTCCTGGGAATTTCCCTAGCACCAGCTTTCTTCCTAACCCCATAATGGCTTCCTTTATCAAGATATCTCTTTCATTGTTCTCCCTTTCCGAGCCTTCCCCTATTGACCATCCTGTTCCCTCATGTTCTCATCCCCCTTCCTATTCCTTCTACCATCCCCTTAACTGCAATTTATCCAGGAGAGCTCATCTATTTCCCCTTCTCATGGAGATTCATGTGTCCTTCATAGGGTCCTCTTTGTTACCTAGCTTCTCTGGGGCTGTGGATTATAGCATGGTTATCCTTCGTTTTAAATCTAGTATCCACTTATGAGTGAGTACATTCTGTGTTTGTCTTTCTGGGTCTGAGTTACTTCTCTCAGCATGATCTTTTCTAGTACCATCCATTTGCATGCAAATTTAGTCCTGAGTCATGCTCCATTGTGTAAATGTACCTTATTTCTCCATCCATTTTTTGCTTAAGGGGCTGTTGTGAATAATGCAATAATCATAGCTGAGCAAGTGTCCTTGTGGTATGATTGAGCATCCTTTGGATAAATGTCCAAGAGCGGTAATGCTGGGTTTTGAGGTAAATTGATTACTAACTTTCTGCGGAACTGCCATACTGATTTCCAAAGTGATTGTACAAGTTTGCACTCCCACCAGCAGTGGAGGAGTGTTCCCTTACTCTACATCCTCTCCAGTATAACCTATCATCAGTGTTTTTCATATTAACCATTCTGCGAGGTAAATGATGGTATCTCAGAGACATTTTAGTTTGCATTTCCCTGATGAGTAAGGATGTAGAACATTTTCTTAAGTGCCTTTTGGCCATTTATGATTCTTCTGTTTAGATCTGTACCTCATTTTAAAATTGGATTATTTGGTATTTTGATCTTTACTTTCTTGAGTTGTTTGTATATTTGGAGATCAGCCCTTTGTCCAATGTGAGGTTGGTGAATTTTTTTTCTCATTTTTTATCCTGCCATGTTGCCTTAATTACTATGTGCTTTGCCTTACAGAAGTTTTTCAGTTTCAGGAGGTCTCATTTATTGATTGTTGCTCTCAGTGCCTGGGTTACTGGTGTTATATTTAGGAAGTGGTCTCCTGTGCCAATACATTTAAGGCTGCTTCCTACTTACTCTTCTATCAGATTAAGTATAACTAGGTTTATGCTGACGTCTTTGATCTACTTGTGCTTAAGTTTTGTGCATAGTGATAGCTATGGATGTTTGCATTCTTCCTCATTTTGACATCCAGTTATGCTAACATCTTTTGTTTAAGATGCTTCTTTTGGATTGAACAGTTTTGACTTCTTTGTAAATTAAAATCAAGTGTTCACTGGTATGTGGATTAATTTCAGAGTATTCAATTCCATTGGTCCCCGTGCCTGTTTTTATGCCAATATTAGACTGTGTTTATTATTGTAGCTCTGTAGTAGAGTTTGATGTCAGAGATGATGAGACCTCCTGAAGCTCCTTTATTGTACAGGATCGTCTTTAGCTATCTTTGTTGTTTTGTTTTTCCATATGAAGTTGAGTATTGTTCTTACAAGGTCTGTGAAGAATTGTGTTGGATTTTGATGGGGATTGCACTGAATCTGCAGATTGCTTTTGGTGAGACTGCCTCTTTATTTTGTTAATCTTACCTATCCAAGAGCATGAGAGATCTTTCAATTTTCTGGTATTTTAAATTTCTTTCCTCAAAGACATAAAGTTCTTGTCATACAGGTCTTTCACTTGTTTAATTAAAGTTACACCTAGGGATAATATATATATGTATATATATATACATATATATATATACATATATATATATTAGTTTATCAGCTATAGCATTTATTTTGGAGAGTTTTTGGGTAATTTATATATACTACCATATTATCTGCAAATATTAAAAGCTTAAATTCTTCCTTTTCAATTTTTTTCTCCTTAATATAACTAGAACTTTAGATACTATGTTGTATAGATGTGAAGATATTGGACAACTTTGTCTTGTTCCTTATTTTAGTGGAATTGATTTGAGTTTCTCTCTATTTAATTTGATGTTGGCTCTTGACCTTTTGTAAATTGCATTTATTATGTCTAGGCATGTTGAGGCCAATTTTCAAATGCCTTAGACTTCATTTAATACAGCACAATAACTTTAGAAATAAAAATATTTAATGAATAAGTACACATATGCACATGCATATAAATTATGATTCATTTTAAATAACATTTTCAAGCAAGTATCACATCTCTGTTCCTAGAAGACAGGGCAGAGTCTATCATTCAGAAAGAAATGGGAATTCCATATAAGTTTGAAGGAGGGAAGAGTCTCAAATACCTATATTGAATGACATCATTTTATTACAAATAAAGTAGCTTTTTTATTTGAAATAAAAATATTAATGAAATCTTTTGGTTGCAATGCAGTATTTCTTCATGTGGAATTATTCAACAAAAAGAGGTTGAGGAAAATGATGAGATTTAAAAAAAAAGATCATTGGAATAGACATTAACAAAATTAGGCACACTATCCATAACTTACATTTGTTCGGTTAATAATACAAACTTTCTCAACATCCAGAAATGAAAATACAACACTTTTAGGGGAAAGGATAATTAAGGAAAGTGGAAATTTGATAACTTATGTGTTGATTTGGCAGATTCACATTTATCACTATACACAAAAAGATGGCACTGTAAAAAATAACAAACTAACAAGCAAAATAGAATAGATACCAAAATGAGAAATCCTAAAAAGTAAGTGGAATGCAAATTCTAACTAATGAAATAAAACATTTGCTGACTTGGACCTTGAAACAAAAGAAATTAAATGAAAAGAGTGAATTACTAAGCATCTTAATACACCAAAAAATTTGAAAAAAAATAACGTCTGAAAAACTGAGATATAAATATTTTCATCCATGCACTAATGCATGCGTATTTATCATATATTTGCATTTGTGCATGAATTTGAGCACACCCACACCAAACTAGATGTAGAGAAACAGCTACATAGAACCTTCACAGAAGACCCAAGAAGAAAAAAAATGTTTATATACTCCTATGTTTTTTTTCACTTCTTCTAAAAATATAAATACACAAAAATTTTAAGTTCGGTGACTTATTAGTCATATCAACACTGAAAAAGTCATACACAGGACATCAAGGAGAAACTGACAAAAATTCAAAAATAAAAACATTTTTTAGAAATGGAACAAAAGAGTCAGGTGGTAGTGTCATATGTCTTTAATCTGAGCAATGAGGTTGGGGAAATTGAATCAGGTGGATCTCTGTGAGTCTGAGGCCAGCCTGGTCTACAAGAGCTAGTTCCAGAACAGGCCCCAAAACTACAGAGAAACCCTGTCAAAAAAAAAAAAATAAAGGAAAAAGGAAAAGAAAGAAATGGAACAGAAGAAAGACTGAAGAATAACAGTGAACCACAGATTTCAAATCAGAAAAGTTGAAGTTCTAAATGATTGTGGTACAACTATATACTCAAAGGAAAAGTAAACCAAAACCAAGTTAGTTCAGAATATTTTATTCAGCTGAAATATAGTGTCCTTATGTATGAAAACCTCAAAAATAAAAGAATGAAAATGAGACAAATATTTTAATTTAAAGAAAAAACAATTTACTACTATATGTCATTCACTAAAAGAAATACTAGAAATTCTTTTAAATAAAGGAAAAATGAGCAGAACATAGTAAATATTGGGATAATATAAAACTATATTGCTAAGTTAAATGTTTAGTTAAAACTTATTATTTTCCATCAATACTTAAGTTTAATGAAAAAAGGGAATCTTTTTCATTTTCTCTTTGCTCTTCTAAAATATTGTATAGTGTCTGCTACATAGTTTCCACTTCAAAATTACTTTTTAAAATTTTGATGTAATGTGTTACCTAATAATATTAGAAAACAAAACTAGTAAAAAGCCTTCTACTCCAGAATTCATGACTACACATTATAAGTGTGCATGTGTGTGTGTGTGCATTTTATGGAAGTAAGTATTGACAATTTCATAAAAGTCTGTGTCATGAAGAATTTGTCCACTTTCATTTTTTTTATACCTACCAAACATATACAACTGGTCCTTGCTATGTTGTTTTCTCATATGCATTTTCGCTTGTATTTTTCTTAACAAATAGCAAAATGTATCCTAAATATAATCAATCCTAAGTAAAGTTTCTTATTAAGTTCTTTATGCTATATAGAATATCTAAGTGTCACTTTATCCCTGGTTCATTTTGTGGGAACTTAAATTTTACCTATCTTTCTGCTGCAAATTCAAGTTCATGTTTCTTAAAATTAGGAAAAAGAACAGATCTATTTAATCAAGTTGTTAGGCATAATTCACCAACCTCTGTCAACAGTGAACACCTGTTTCACGGATTAAAATGCATTTGTGAATAACATAGAAGCCACAGAAATCTCTTATTTTTATTTCACAGCTGTTAAAAGGCATGTTTCAAATGTCATCTGATGTTTTTCAATAATCATTTGCATAACCCAGAGTACTGACAGGATTCAATAGCATGATTATCACATATTGAGGCCATGAGACAAGTCTAATTGTAGAAAATTTAACAGAAAGTACCAGGACAATGATATGTGTCTGACAATTAATAGCTGTTTTGTCTAATTCTATTCAATGTGAATTAAAATTCAGTGTGCCTTTGCTTCCCATGAATGTGTTTGCTCACCAGGGAAATAGTTGTGTACTGATTATAGCCTCCACAGATGAATGACCTTTATATTATACAGTTTATTTTACCTGCCAAAAGAAAACAAAACAAAATAAACATGACAGACAACGCATTAACGTTGACCCCCAGTTCAAGCTAAGTCTCAGTTTTCTCTTTTTGGTTTTATCCTTTACAAACATGTTTAATGTTTTAAGGAGAATAAAATTATAAATGTTTATAGTAGGAAAATGGAACAGTAGTACATTATTTAAAAATTAACAAGATCTTTGAGCATATAGCAATAGCTTTATTATTTTGTGTTCAATAAACTAACCCAGTGTCTACATTTCCATTTACATCACATTTTAGTAGTAGACAAAATTAAAACAAAATAAACTTGTTCATCCTATTTCCCAGCCCCCAAAAGGCATATAGTGTTACTCCCAAAGTCAGAAAGAAAAGAGTAGTTTATCCACACATATAAAAGAATGCACTGTGGTAGTAGCTAAATATCAACTGTGACACCAGAAATTCCTATTTTAGGAAGAAGTGGCATTATAATAAATATATGCATTAAGGTAAAATAATTGTTGCTGCTAGCAAAATAACTATGTATGGGATTGAGGCCGGCATGCCATGAACTCTGCTAATAAACAAATTTGCCTGTGATGTGTGCACAGTCACTACACGGGATTTACTTCACAGCTTTGAGGTAGAGAAAATATGGATCCTGTATATATCGAATAGAACATATTTTGGGAGAGTTATAGAAGGACAGGTGTCATCTAAAAATGAGAGTTCAGTCTTTTCATATTTCATATCAGTTTATTTTGACAGCCACAGTAACAAAGCCAAAAGTTCCATCAACAATATGTGGGCTGCATCCTCATCAAATCCATAGTTTCTATTTCCCAGAGGATTAATGTCATTTCTATCAGAGCATCGCCTCTAGACAAATACAGTAATAAGTTGGAGATATCATCTTCACCCGGTGAAACTCAGAAAATGAGAACGCAGAAATCATAACAAACCAGGTGACACTGAAGCATCTCCCCAGTGTAGAGCTTATAGTGGACCCCAGTCTAGAAACAAAAGAAATGAATGATTACTAGCATTATTAAAATGAAAAACTAATTTATGGGCCTTAACAAATTGTGTATTTGAAGACAGCTGGAAGAAAGAATTGCTCACATTATTACCATGGAATGGCTTGTGTTTGAGGAAATGGATGGGGTAATTACCCTTGTTTGGTCATTACATAATGTGAACATAATTGAAACCATCACATTGTACTACATAAATCAGTGCAACTATTATGTAAAAGTTTAATAAAACTCACATAACTAACTTATGACAAGTGTTTATACATTGGATAGAGTCAATGTTATACCTACTGAATGATTTGATTAGGTATCGACTCATGTGTTTGAATACTTGTCTCATAGAAAATGACCCTACTAGGAGGTATGTCCTTGTAAGAGTAGGTATTACCTCGATGGAGGAAGTTTGTTACTGTGGAGGGGAGCTTTGAAATTTCACTAGGCTGAAGCTAAACCTAGTGGGCCTTTGTTTCTGCTGCCTGGGGATCAAGCTGTAGAATTCTCAGCCCCTACTCCAACACCATGCCTTCCTGCAATCTGCCATGAAGATAATGGATTAAACCTCTGATGCTGTTAACCTGCCCCAGTGAAATGTTTTCTAAAACAGACATAATGTTAACATTTGACTGAAAAATGTAAACGGGGTTCATTTCCATAGAGAAAAGAAAAGTTGCTTGTCTGAAGTCAGCCGTGGTATAAAATATTTGTGGTTTGGGAAATTGTTGACAGCCATGTAGTCTAGTTGTAGATCAGCATATGAATGCTTGTTCAATGGCTCTCTGTGAGGCAAAATCCCTGGAGGCCTTCACTCACTCAGCAAAGACCAGTGGACCACAGAACAGTGCAGACAGAATACTGCTGAGACCTTACATCCAGCATGTTCTCTTCTCTCTCATAATACTGATGATTCTCCTGGCAGTTTTCAGTTTTACTTCATCAGTCAGGCATGGGACAGACATGACCATTACTGAAAACCCCATTTTTTTTTATCAAATGTCTTCCCCTAAAATTCTTTGGGAAATGATGCTCCTTGGGTTTTTTTTTTTTTTTTTTTTTTTTTTTTAAGAAACATCAGGTATCAGCCCAGACCCTGAGAACTTTTTACCCATTTTCACACATTTTACCCATACATGTGGATATTCATATGTGGATATTCCCATAATTTCAACAATCACATAGACATAGGATCTCCTCTATCTTCACAATATAGTTATTTGAAGTAAATTATTTGCTTATGTCATAATTATTTTAGCGGTTGGGTTTGGAGACAGGTGGCTTGATGTGCTTTGTGGTTGTGTTCTGTAATATCTCCTTTTTCTTAGGACCCTTGCAACATTAATAGCTAAACATATATTCCCCTTACCCATGAATAAATTACATTGGCCTGCCACTGAATAGCATTGCTAAAGTAAGGTTAGTTTAAACATATCAACATCTCACAAGGTTATTTAAATATTACATATTAAGATTTATATGCTTATTTTTAATGTGATATTCATAATTATACTGATGATATAATATTAAAGAATATTAATTTTATTTTAACTAGTTCATAAAAAAATAAATGAAGCTTTTACATGTTTTTAACATGGTATGAAACATTACCCATTTAATATTATAGATTTGAACAATTTAGTACAACAGACTGAAGCAAAAATGTATCTATGCTGTATCTTATATGAATGTAATTTATAAGATGTTCACGAAAAGAATGCACCTTTTCTCTTATATTTGTTAGCTATAGATTATGAAGATTAGAAAGAGAATTTGATTGTAGTCATTAAGTGTATAAAAGCATATTTTTCCTTAAGAAAAATTGCAAAGAGATTATGTAGCATGCCTGAAATACATGCTACATAAAATTAAATAATATCAAAATAATCTTAAAGGACAAAGTTAGATAATTACAGAAGAAATAACAATATGAGGTAATTGCCTTTCTTTAATTCTATAAGAGCACAAAATAAAGCATTGTCATTGCACAAGAATAGGTGTTTCTTTCACACCATGATTCTCAGCATCTCTCTAGGTATATATTTTATCCATAGCAAATCTGTATCCAGAGCTAAGAGAACAGATTTACACCGGCCTGTCAGTTTGAAACATTGCTGGTCTATTTCACCAGTCCTCACCTACTAAAACTCAGTAAGTTTCCAGCTTGTTACCCTCACTCTTCTCTTGGGTCATGTGAATCCATTGAACTCTGAACAGCTGCTGAAGCTATAAGATTTTCAGTTGATAAGAAAATTTAGACCCTTGTAATCCTGGAGCGTTTTTTGGAAAGGATCAATTGTCCGTTTGTAAAATAAGTTGTGATATGGGGTTATTATGCATATGTATGCATTTTTTTATTTCATAGGCATAGAGTTAGATTAATAAATATATTTTATCTTCCCAATTTCTGGAATTTTCTATATATTCACTTGCTTTCTCATTTCTCATAGTAAAAAAAACAGCTTTGTTTAATAAACCTTTTACATCATTGGCTCTCAACCTCCTAATGCTGTGATGCTTTATTACAGTTCTTCATATTCTGGTGACCCCCCAACCATAATTATATTTTTTGCTACTTAATAATTTTTTCTACTGTTATGAAATATATTATAAATATCTGACATGCAGGATATTTGATATGGAAACAATGAATGGATTATGTTCCATAGATTGAGAACTGTTGCTCTAAATATTCTTGGATTTCTTGTATTGTTCTCAGAGGCTGTTTGTTTGTTTCCTGGCTTCCCAGACTCCCAAAATAACCACACAGAATCTATATTAATTAATTCACTGCTTGGCCTATTAGCTCTAGCTTCTTATTGGTTAGCTCTTATGTCTTCAATTTACCCATTTCTATTATTTTATATTTTACCTTGAGGCTTGTGGCCTACCAGCAATGTTCCAGCTAATGTCTTGTGTCTTTCTCCTCTGGTGGCTTCATGGCTTCTCACTGACTCTTCCTTCTATCTCCCAGCACTCAGTTTAGTTTGTCCACCTAGCTCTATTCTACCCTATCACAGGCCAAAGCAGTTTCTTTATTCATAAACTAATAAAAGCAACACATATGCAAAAGGACTTCACATATCATTTTCCCTTTTCTGTCTAAATACAAAATGTTAACATAATTAAATTATATACAACAAAACAGGTATTGAGCAACAATTACAGTTATAACATTTATATCTATTTTATCTTTTATCACAACCAAGGAAAACCATAACTATAACTATCTATTCTTCAACTCCATCAAATACTCCAGAAGGATATAATGTTACTAAGTAAGCAGGAAGTACATTGTAAGCAAATTCCAGAGCTCAAGAACTGGCAGAGACATCTCACTGTCTTGACAGTCAACCAAAGTTCTTCTGTAATATTGGGGCAATTGAATTGCCAATGTGGGATTGACTAAAACCATATAAAACATGAGAAAGTTTGGGAAGAAATTCTAGACAATAGAAAAAAAAAAACAGAGCTTAACACAGTTTCTTGCATTGTTTGCTTGCTGTGTGCCACAGTTCCTTTAACAGAGTTCTTTTTGATTCAGCGATATCAGGAAAAAAAATGTGTGGTTTCAAAATGGTGGTTTCCTTGTTCACCAGCACAAATAGCTCTGGCTCTTTTGGGAAGTCTGACTATGGAGCATTTAAAGGAGTCTGTGAGGAGCACGCTACAAATTGCTTAATGGTGACACAGACCCACTGTGTCCTGGATCTAATGAGGGGAGAATGTCTCTTTGAGGCAGTGAACATGCCACCACCATGTTGGAATGGGCAGAGCCAACAGGCAGGGCAGCAGAGTTTGAATTGTGCAGATATCATGAATATAGTTTTGATGATGTCACTCACATTCCTAATTTGAAAATATATGTCTCATAATCACTATGAAGTTTGTGATGACATAGAAATTCTAATTGCTTTCTGTGATGATTTTTTTTAAGCTTTAACAATTAAAATTTGATTGAAGATCAGAATATAAAGCTAGCCACACTAGTTAGCCTAAGAGATTAGGCAGTGGTGACACACACCTTTAAGCCCAACACTTGGGAGACAGAGGCAAATGAATCTCTGTGTATTCAAAGCCATTCTGGACTACAGGAGATTGGCTCAGTCTTAAAGAGAAACAGAGCCAAGAAGTGATAGCTCACACCTTTAATCCTAGTGCTAGGGAGATGGAGACGGGAAATGACATGGCTGGACAGAGAGAGGAGTATAAGGTAAGAAAAGACAGTAGCTCAGAATTCAGTCTGAGGATTCATGGAGACAGGCTCTTGCCCAATTTATTCTAAGAATTTGTTAGAGGTAAGAGCTAGTGGCCAGTTGTTCTGCTTCTCTTTTCTGTCAGCTTTGATCCCCTAGTATCTGACTCTGAGTATTTTTCTTTTATTAAGACCAATTAGAATTTGTTCAACAGCTCTCCTTTATTTCATAAACATAATTACAGGCATGCAGCAACACCTCCATTATATGCAGTGATAAGGATCAAACTGAAGGTGCCATTCTGCTAGATAAGTACTCTGCCATTTGAACTACAACATCTCCTTGTTTGATTCTTTAGCATTGTGTCAAAAATAAACAGAGATAATTATGTTACTTAGTGCTCCAAAGAACTATTAATTATTTTAAATTATTTTCAAATGTCTATTTTAGGATCTCACTTGTATTACATTTTTCTTTACTAAAAATAATCTTAAATTCTATTCATATTCAAAAAGAATAGATTCTATGTTTCCTTTTGTTTTTCTGGTATCTTAGACAGAACTATGAATACGTTCTGTCAATGTCAATTAAAAGTTGCTGATTCATTATACTACAATAAACAACTTGAAATACATAAATCTTGGCATAATTATTGCAAAATGTATTCTGCAGTCACATTTGTATCACTTTATCTTAATTAACATATTTTTTAACTTGAGACTTTTTTGGAAATACCTATTCTGAAATCTGTGACAGATTCCTTGTCAGACATTCTGTTCATTTTTTCCTCAGAAAGATCATTTTTTCCAATTGTTCTTGATTTGTTTGTGCTTAATCTTTTTAATTACAGATATTCCTCCAGTTACTTTGAGATACTTCCAATTTGCCATTTAATTGCCATAAATTCTATGTTTTGTTGTGTAAAACATAATAATACACTATGTAAATAAATGTGTTGTTTCACATTTGGGACTAGGGTCCCAAAAAGAGGGGCTGGTCCACCCACTGCGACAGTGTGCCTGTTCTAATGGGAGCTCACTAAATTCAGCTGGACCGGGACTGAATGAGCATGTGATCAAACCGGACTCTCTGAATGTGGCTGAAAATGGGGGCTGACTGAGAAGCCATTGATAAAGGCACTGGGACTCCTTTCTCCTGCATGTACTGGCTTTTTGGGACCCTAGTCTATTTGTGTATTTGGATGCAAAGCTTCCTAGGACTGGATGGGGGGGGGTGGACATCCCACAGGGCAGGGTTTCCTGCCCTCTCTTAAGTGGGGGAGGGGGAGTGGGGGAGCAGGAGGGGAATGAGAGGAGGGGAGAAAGTGTAAATTTTTTTGAATAGAAAACTAAAAATAAAAACATAAAATAATAAATGTGTTGTTATGCTTAGTGTCATTGTATACTGTAACTTAAAATTCTAGGAAAAAATAAAAAAAAAACACAAAAGCAAATGGTAACAAACTTAGTGATGTCTAAATGATTGTCTTTTTCTGAATTCTAAAAATCAACCCCATACATACAATAGGGGAGATTTTTAAAAGTTTTGAGTTATTTTTCACTCCATGCTTGCTCTGACACTTCATAGCCAATCTATCAACAAAACCCTTGGATTTTGAAATATATCCAGGGGCAGCTGAAATTGCTCTAGATATCTGCAATTCCACGTCTCAACTCTGAGCATGTGTCTGTTTCAATATGACTTTCTTCATGATGTTTACCTGAGTAACAGACATAAAACCAACTTGTGTCTCATCCCTGAGGGCTCAACTGAAATAAAGTAAAATAAGGGCTCTCTACTGTGGATGAAACTTTACAGGCTAAGCAGTGAGAATTGAGATTAAAATGAGCCAGCAGGACGATGCTTTGATTTCATCACTCTTCTCTGGAGGGAGAAATGAAGAGAAGCTGTTATGAAAATAAGACAGCAATCCCTACTACCCTACTGAGAGGTTCTACATCTGTGTATAATGAGAATGTATATGTAGAAGCATCGGAAATGAAGTGTCCATGGACAGGAGGGCAAAATGAGCCAGAAAACTTTAGATGAATAATACTAACTTTGCAAGATGTATAAAAAATTGAAAAGAATATTGCTGTTATTATTATTATTATTACCTTAATTAATTGGCACTTGTTTGGCAACTGGGACTTCTTATCCATGATCACCTAAAGAGAAGTACTAAATGCCTTTGTATTATAGAGAGGAAAATACACATGCACCCACCCCACAATATAGACCACATTTTACCCATGGGTAAAAACACAAAGTGGCATTTTTTTTTCTTTCAAATGGATCTGTCATTGCAAAAATTAATGCCTTACCATCATACTTCTGTATTCTTTGGTAGTTCATAATATATCTTATGGGCTGTTGTATAGCTAAGGCGAACTTTGTACTTTCTAATGTGATTCAACAAAAAAAAAAACAATACAGAATTCTAAAAGGTGAATACAAAGTTACTGTTCATTTTGAGAAATTAAAGGCTAATGAATTGTATATTTCCTGCACAATACATACCTGGCTGAGGTAAATTAACCATTACCAGTGAGTAACACTATCAACCCAAATCCATTTTCCATCCCGTGATAACAGAAAAAAGTCACTACCTCTTCATGGGCTTTGACTACTGGAACTTTACTAAACTCTTCCTGGCTTAACCTTACAGTAAACTTATATATATATATATATATATATATATATTCAGATAGCAACAATCATAGTTAAAGTATTCAACTTTTAAACCAAGGTAAGACACCAACCTGGTTGTTCATGTCACTAATAAGAACTAAACATTCCTTTCATTTCTCCAATTATATTATTAATTATTGATAGGATGATATAATTATACTGATTCTTAAATCTGTGCTTTAGGCAGCCTGACTGCTCAACTGCATTAAAGAGTACACACTAATAGATTAAACGAGCTACTTTAAATTCACAGTCTCTTATGTAAAAGTGAAGCTGCCGAGAAGACAGTCTGAGCCCTTCTATAGATGAGCAGTCTTATTTTCTGATGTCAGTCACAGAAACCAAGGTGCTTAGCTGTCAACCATGAAACATGGATCCACCCGTATTCTGTCTCACCACTAAAGGCCTGTGACTCTTTAAGCCAGTCCATTCTCTTGAATATATTCAAGAATATAAATTAAGTAACCACAGACCCTTTCCAGGGTCCAGAACCCAAAATGTATAGCATGAGATAAGAGAAAAATTATTGAGTTTGTTTTGATTTTGGTTTCAAAATTCAGTCACCATAACAGGAAAGGCATGGCACAATAAGAACAGTTTATGTTATGGTGATCCAAGAAGCAGAGAAAGGGAATATCTGTGACTGTGTTTGTCACACTTCTGCCTTTAGAGTATCTGTCACCAGCCCATGAAATAATGCTACACACATTCATGTTGGGACTCCCATCAGCTAATTCTCTTGGATACATTCTCATAAACGCATTCCCAAGAGTATGATTTACCAAACTTTGTTGCATGAAGAAATCCCTACCCAGTTATTAAAGTCATAAGGCTATCACAGAAGAAGAATTGATGTGATAGACAATTCCTCTAGGCTACATCTCACTCATGACCTTTGCCATTCTAAGATAGGGATCTCATATGTGTTCTTTCACAAAAGACTTCACTTTTGCTACTGCAAAATTTCTTTTCTTTTGTATTTTATTAAACTTTATCACAATATGAATGTGAAAGTAAATATATGTGCCATTATTCATAAAATTTTAATAATATGATACTATTGTCTGTTTATAAGTGGTGATAACAATCTCACAGTCCTTACCTTGAGAAAAGATGAGTGACTTTTACTTACTGTAAAACCAAAGCAAAATGAAAAGCGGGATATTGGTATAGACTGTAGGACAGTGTGTTCACTGTTATATTTTTGATGGTTAGACTTCATTTTCAGTTTGAATATTTTATTATATCTTGTTTCATATCGCTTAGGGTTTCAGACAGGATGAGTTTCACTGAAATGATTTTTTTCGTCTTTTGACATGTATTTTTGAGTTTTATTAGTTGGAGTTTTTCTAGAGGAAAGGAATCAATAAAAAATCTCTATAAAGAGAGAGACAGAAAGGAGAGGTAGAGGGAGAGCTAGAGAGACCGAGACATATGGAGGACTTATGGTTTAGTGTTATGAGGTCTGGATAATCTAACAGTATCTAAAAAGTATCTACACACTGAGGAGGCAAAATTTCCTGTAGCAATTCAATCAAGGGACATGGATGTCGCAGCATTCATAATCAGGGGATGAAATCATTGAAGACTGTGCCGAATCACTGATATTGAGTTCACATTTTAAAACAAAGATGATGGAGTCTGCTTACAATGAAAGTTATTAGCAACAGGGATAAACACAATTGCCCAGGGAAAGGTGGACCATGTCATAACTTCTATAACAATTGATGGGTCTTGTAAAATTTGGTTTCTCATAAAAAATATCTCTGACCTTTCATGTTTCAATATCTCCTGACATCATGGACTTTATTCTACAACTGTTTCTCTAGATGAGTCTTCTACTATAGTGATCTTTCGGGGATTTATTAATATTTTGCATTTTATGATCACTATTCCCCTAGAATATGGAATGTAAAGACCTAAAGTTTGCATATTTTAGAAATTTTTTCCTCCAAATGCTTGAACTGGCAGAAGTCTTCTCTTGCCTTCCCAAGGGAAAATGAATCAGGAAACACTCTAAGAATCAATCTGAAATTTAGCAATATCATTGGTTTAGTAAGGTGAAATTCCTTCTCATAGCCAGTAACATGTTGAGTAAAATGTGGGGGCTGTACTTAAGGCTTTCAGCATTTCTGTGACTTTGCAGCAATCTGTTTGCTTCAGTATTCTCACATTCACCAGGCCGGTGATTTATTCTAGCAAATATAAATTAATCGAAACTATTTGTTCAAACCTTATTAGACAGATGCACATCAACGAATTGATTTTTCTCATGCTATGCTCATTTGTCTACATTTTGTCAGAATCTGTAGGGAAAACATTCATAATGCACTTTATTGCTTAGATCTCCCTTATAACACCCCTCATATGAATTGATAATAATTTAGGAATTACTATAGAATAGTTTACCCATAAATTTGACAGTGTTCTACTTTAATTTATAAGGTTGAACTATTTGTATTTATGAAACTTTTATATAGTTGAAGCCTGACTTTCTTGTCCATTGTAATCTATACATTCTGAAATTCTGTATGACAATGTTAAATATTTATTTTGAAATTTTATGTTAATTCATTTAATAATTATCTCAGCATCCATAAAGAAAAACTATTTATTATGTGTTGTATATTATAGAAGAAAATGAGATTATCTTTAATAATCTAAAATAAATAAGCACAATACATTAGTAAATAATAGAATCCTTTCTGTAGCCTTCATAGCACAAAGAAATCTATTACCAAAGCTGAAGAGAGGGCAAAATATATGGTTTTACTCTTCAGATGATAGCCTGCTAATCAGATAAGTTTTACTCACACTTGTGTAAATAATTTCTGTATTGTTTCTTATTGCAGTGACATTTTATCTCAACATTGATCTTCAAAATGCTCAAGTTTTGGTGTCTGTGAAAGAAATATCACTGGATAAAGTTGCTTTCTCTAAAAGCTTGAGGATATAAATCTGATTTTCCAGCATTCTCTTTTAGATCTCAGCTTGTCTGTGTGCTAGTAATCTCAGTGTTGTAGAGAGGAGACAGATGGATTCCAGTACACTCAGTAGTCTGCCTAATTTATAATGAGATCGTTTGGTTCAGTGAGAGACACTATCTCAAGAGAATAAAGAAAAGATTAGGAGAGGAAGACATATATTCAACATATTACTCTGATCTAGGCATACATAGGTGTGCACTCTTAGATGTGCATTCACCACAGGTATGCACATGCTCTATGCATAGGGAACACAGACCACACACTGCATATAAAAATAAATTCTGTGATAGCTTATTAGTATTCTTTTGCCTCTAAATAAACATTTACTTCTGTATTCAATTTGCCTGATAGATCTATTGTGCTTTTTTTCATGCAGGAAAGTGGTTAAAAGGTGATGTTGTGTTATCAGATGTTCTTTTCACAGTATCTTGAACATCATTTGTAAAATATCTATTGCAAGTTTTATTCCCTGTCACTAAAGATCACTATTCTTATTCATAAAATAATGTTGAAGGACGAAAGACATTTTTCCAACTCTATTTTATGACAGTCTTTTCACAATGTTAGCCTTGTTCAATCATTGCCCGTGTCCATTTATATTTCAAAGGGACATTTTCTGACACTTCAAAAGTGTTTACATACAGAACACAATTATTGTCTACTCTTTCTATTCAGAGGACTCGCTATTTTCCACAATAATTTTATGGTGGAATACAATGGTCTTTAGACACACAGCTCAGCTATTTATCTATGCTACAGACTCAATTTCTGGAAAATTACATCAACAAAAATGTAAAAGCACTGGAGACTTTTATTGATTTTTCATTGGCTTTTGACTCTGTGGGCAGAAACTAGTTACACTCTAATCTATACTAACTCGGTATAAAATGCCAGCTAATAAACAATGCCTGGGCTAGAATTTTAATAACACATTGAAATTCAGGGATGGTGGAGTAATTGTTCTTCAACTTTGATTCCCCAACACCTCAGACATTTCAGTGGTGATGGAAAGAGGGTATTCACCAGTACTCTATATCCCTATATCTACATTGCTTTTAAAATCATTTATGATTTTATGAGTAATTAGAATTTAAGTCATGAAAATTTAAAATTTTGAGTTACAATAGTATAAAAAATGGTATTATAGAGTCAAATCCATAATAAGAGTAGGACATATACTCCAGACCACAATTCTGATATAATTACAAGATGAAGCAAAATTTGCAAATGTGTACATTTTCTTATAGCATTTAAATTTTATAGTTCAATTTTGAGACGAATACAATTTGCTTAGACATCCTTTTCCTTAAAACTTCCATTACAAAACTTTGCCTACTAATAATCTTTCAAAGGAAGGGAGATAATAGTAAATTGCATGAAAACATATTCAGAATAAAACTCTTTTGTCTAGACAGTCATGTAACTTAGACAAATATGAGTGTCTTGATTTGTGTGCACATATACTATGCTTTTTCTCTTTCTTTAACAGATCTTTTTGATCAACTGTATTTATTGGCTATCAGTTGGATATAAGGAATTATTTGTGAATATGTATTCATGAGCAAGTATGGAAATTAACAATCTATAAGAATATTGGTAGAGCCAGGCAGTGGTGGCGCACGCCTTTAATCCCAGCACTTGGGAGGCAGAGGCAAGCAGATCTCTGTGAGTTTGACACCAACCTGGTCTGCAAGGGCTAGTTCCAGGACAGGCTCCAAAACCAAAGAGAAACCCTGTCTCGAAAAACCAAAAAAGAAAAAAAAAAGAGAGAGAGAGAGAGAATATTGGTAGAAATGTTAAACTTAAGAATACACAATCACATGGTATTTCCACATACAACTTTTATAATAAATGATTCTAAATGGTACATACCCATAATTGGTGATTAGAAAAAATATCTTGCTCTCAAAATATTTGGGGATTATGTATTTAAAGCATCTGATGAGAAATTGCTTTCTAAATGCTGCTGAGAAAGAAAATATTTTTGAAAGATAAGAAAAAATTAAGCAACAGTTCCAAATGTAGACAATCATGTATCAAATTATATTAACATAGATGATCTCAGAACTGAGCACTACAGTATTGCATCTATGCACTAGTTCTTTGGTGTGTATGAAAATGAATTTCTTTCTGGGCAGTGGTGGCACACGCCTATAATCCCAGCACTCCAGAGGCAGAGGCAGGTAGATCTCTGTTTGTTTGAGGACAGCCTAGCTACAAGAGCTAGTTCCAGGATAGGCTCCAAAGCTACAGAGAAACCCTTTCTTGAAAAAACAAACAAAAAATGAATTTTACAAATGTGATGTGAGGAAATTATGTAGTTATTGGCATATGAATACTATCTTCTTAATAAATATGTGCCAAATTGCTACTATAAGCAAGCACAAAATAAGGACAGAAACATAGTGTTCAATAGCCTCAAAATATTATGTGGTTTGAAAAATAAAGATCATTAACAATTAGTATATGATAAATACGTTCAATGTAAATATATGTGCATAATTTAATAACTCAATAAGACTTACAACCACTCTTAGGGCTGAGAGCTAAATTTTAAATATAAAGATTGCAAAATTTAAACTTTTTACTTATGTTTTTAAAAGAAAAGGACTTAAAAGAAAGCTAAACTATAGCAAACACCTTAATACTAACTCTATTATAAAAACACAGTGTTTTCATTATATGATAAATACTATATCAACATCTTAGTATTTATGAATAATTAAATTTTCCTGAGAAAAAGAATCAACTGCTAAACTTGTTTGTACTCATTTCACACAGATATCCACTCTTAGAGTTACTGTTGAACTAAGGCTATCAGTTGTGTCTTTCCTCTAAACTCCAAGCACAGTTCCTTTGTTCTTTTTTATTATATTTTATTTATCAGATACATATATTTTAATTATTGATATAGTATTGTTATGAATTTATTATGTAAGTGTGCCTACATATATTTTATAATGTTTGATTACTGTGTATAATAAAATATTTCACATAATGTGGAAGTAGAGCTGATAGGATGAATATATAACTAAATATGTAAATGCCCATAAAACAATGCACTGTTTTAAAATCCACACAGTCTTTTTATGTCTGGTACAAATATATATCTTTTAAGTTTATTTTTCTTTACTTTTTCACAGCAGGGTTTTTCCGTGTAGCTCTAGTTGTCCTGGAACTCATTTTGTAGCTCAGGTTGGCTTTGAACTCAGAAATTTGCCTGCTTTTGCCTCTACAGTGCTGGGATTAAAAGTATATGCCCCCACTGTTATGTTCAAGTGTATATTTTATATATTATTTAGAGTATAAATTCTGTATATTCATAAAACATCATTCATTTGTATTATATGTATACACATATCAACTTAATATAATAATTAATGATCTAGTAAAAAGTACATTTATATTTGATATTATATTAATAAAAATGTTTATGAAGCTGTTCCACAATTATAAGAAACATTTTTTTCATAGTTTACAGATTTTGCTTCTGAAAATTTTGCCAACATAAAACTTGGGGCTGGCTAGATATTACCTGTGGAATCAATCTTGATCTCAAACCTCATTGTACTAAGAATAATTTGTAAGATTAAATACCTGGATTTATCTGTAAGGGTATCTCCAGGGACATTTATGTCACAAATTTCTGTACCAGTGAATGGATTTAATCTTCATAGGATACCATTATTTACAGTGAGACAAGGTAAAAAAAAGCAGCAATTAAGTGAAGGAATGATATCAGGGTTATATCTTACACGGTTTGTTTTTCTCTCCCTTTCTAAGAATTCCGTTTTCCAAAAATAACTTCACTTCCATTAAGAATAACTTCACTGCCATATTTACTACTCCTATGTTGTGTTGCCAGGGTATATGGGTGAAGCCACCATGTGTTTAGCTCTATTAGAGTACAACTAAAATCCTTTCTTTGGTTGCTTATGTAAGCTATTTTGTCACAATTATGATAAAAATAATTAATATATTATCCATATTCACTTTTGCATCCATCAAACATCATTCACATAAGTGTTTTGTTAGTGAAATCTATTCTTTTATAATTTCAAACTTATATATGTAATATTTACATATTATATGTAATATATATTACATATTATATATGTATATACATATATGACTGGATTAGACTCACTGCCCCCATTTGTTATCTCCCTCTGACTCCGACTCCTGTCGTTGTCTTTCTCCTCCCTATATTCTTTCCTCATATTTATGTCTTCTTTTTTTCTGGTTTTTGAACAACTTTCTTTAACCAGGACTGTCTATAAAGCTATGGGTAATGAAATATTTACTGAAATCATATGGGTTTGCAAAGTAGTGGAAGATATTAATTTAAGATTTGAAGATATTAATACTTGCTCTCCCAGAATCCATCAGTATCCAGTAGTTCCACAGAGATGGGTAAAAACCTGTGAACCTTTTCCCCATCCATGACTGTTGAGAGGTTATGTCTTGTGCATGTCCAGTACACAGAATTGAATCACAGCTTCTATGAGACCATGTTGAAAAAACAGTATCATGACCACCTTGTATTTTTGACATTCTTTTTCACCCTTTTTCCATGATAATAGCTGAGTATACAGGAGGTGAAATAACATGTTTGTTTTAGGTGGTCATCTGTCTCTAATTTGCAGGAAAACTTTTGAAGAAGGCCAGAGTCTAAAGAGGCTAAGGAAATAACTTTTCCAAAGGTATTATCAGAGGAAGCCCTAACAAATTGAAATCAGTTTAAATGTAGTCATTTGTAAAATTAAGAGACTCATTCTGCCAGACCTTAGGAGAGTTAAAAGTAGGAAGTAATTATAGATAAAGGAATTTTCTCTTGAACAGAGTCAGTTATCTCTTTGCCTTAGTGACCTCGATTGGAAGCCTTGATTCAGTTTAATAGTCTCTTTAACCCTGGATCAGCAGATAACAGATAACCAGCTAAGCATTTCTCATCTCCTTTCATACGATCCAGTTTTCTTACAGCATTATCTGACTCTTGCCTCCCAAATGGACTAATTTAAGCAAATGTTCTCATGGAAAAAATAATATGGTGAAATGAAGTTAGAAACGTACGATAACTTAGAATTTTGAAGGTATTAATTCAGTACTGTCTGGAGAGTGGGTTAGAACAAGAAAGATGCATTTTAACTTTTAGAGTTTAAAATTCAAGTAGCATTTGTTATGCTGCTGAAAAGAAATGGAAAAGCAGCATTGGTTGTTGTTGTTTAAGTTCATATCCTTGTATTTTGTTGTTGTTTTATTTCCCACCAAATCATAAGAATTTAAATTCCTAATATATTGTCAACTTCAATGATAGGATAAACATTGCAAATATTATCATGCAATTTGTTCTAACAGTGATTACATATATGCCACGTTCAGTTTGTTATCGTGGGCTGTTAAAGTACTTGAACAAGGTAGTTATCATTGTGTAATTTCCCTTGTTGCTATCTTAATTTCCTCAACATTTCTACACGGGCATTATTACGCCAAAAATGCTATATTGAGAGCAAAGGGCTTTGGTAAGTGAATAGTTCCTTAGCACTGAGCCCTCAGGAGTAGAAATGGGCTCATTTGGGAGGCTTTAGAAAACTATTTGCAACTTCCCCATGTAGAGATAAACCCAGAGACATTGTCTATATGGGAGAGGCAAATCAGTGGGATTTGCTTCTCACTTTAATCAGCTATCTAATTCGTGGTGCTTCATATAGCCTACCAATCAGATGATAAGATTATCTTTTCATTTATATTGTACTGGTTATATTTTTATTGTCATATGAAAATGAAAGCAAAGTGTGATGAATGCAGTAAGGCATAATACTTCATACAAATAAAACATGAAGCAACTGTGAGTATGTAGAGGATAAAATTATTTTTCTTTCTCATCAAACTTGTGAGCTGATTTATCTACCTATAATACATAAGCAGTGGTCTTTATTCACGTTGCTTTGGAAGGAGTACACCTTTAAGTGTGTTTGCACAACAACATTTAGTGCCTAATTTATTTAAGAGATTAAATACATTTTATTTTTGCATTCTTTAGGAACATTTCTTCATCATTGGCCATAATAGCCTCAAAATAGATGCTCTAAATTATAGATATAATATAGGTTGTGACACGTGGCATTTACAAAATGCTGTTATTTAACCAATTATATGAATTATTCATGAAAACATCAATGCAGCTTATGTATATTTATGGTGAGTTTATTAAGGCCATTGTGATTAATATGCTATGAGAAGCTATGAGAGGACCACTATGGTAATGACATTAAAAACTTAATCAGGTTCAAATACATTTATTTCTACTTACTTTGTAGTGCTGAATATTAAACGCTGGTCTTTTTACACTATAAACAAAAACCCTACCACTGAACTACCTCTCCATCCATCAAATTCAATTTTGTTATTTTTTGTGGTGCCACACAACTTTAATCCAAATAGTCTATGGGCATGTTTAAGAAGATGCTGAGTTCAAAGGCAGCTTAGACTATATGAGGTCAAGGCCAGATTTAGGATTCTGTCTGAGAAACAACAAACAAACAGAGAATCATTGTTATTTTATTTCATCTTTACATGAGAAAAATATTTTATATTAGAAATATGTACAAATAATGTTAAAAATTTCAGCATATATTACAGAACAAGTAATCTATATAATCACACATATTACCCTTACTTGAGTAAGGAAATAAACAAAATGAATTAGCTGTAGATATAAACAAACGCTTGTGAAAATACAAACATTTAGAAACATTTGTCACTGAAAATAGAACTAAGGTATGTTATGTAAAACAGCATGCATATTTAAATATTAATTTTATTTATACTAATCTTAAATAAGTTCCATGAGTTGTGTGACACTATTCCTTGGGAGACTTGAGGAAATGTCTACTAATCCAAGATAGAGCACCTACAACAGACCAAAGTAAAGCCATCAACAATGTCTAAGTTGGCAAACCAATGAGTTATATTGGGGTTACTTACAGGAATAAGGATTTGGGGTTATTTATGGGAGCAGAAATAATTCAAAGACAGATTTGTTACAAAAGCTCTCTACAGCATGGGTGACAACATACACATTTGGGAACCTGCACACTGAACATTTTATAGGCAACTGAGCAGTTTGGGGACCTTCTCTTTTGCATGACTCAAGTATCCGTGCTTAGTCCACATAGGACCACTAGCCTCTGCTTTTTCCTGGTCTCTTAACTAGTCACTCTTTCTTCGGGGATTTTATTGCTGAGTTTAATCTAAGCAGCATGGTTTTATCTATCTCTTAGTATCCTTACTGCTTATGCATGCATAGGGAAGAAGGTTTGTAGAGTATCTGGTCAGAAAAGAAGATGCCTAATGCATTTACTCCATTTCAGAAATTTCTCAATTTTTGTGGGTGTTTATTTCATGGGGTTTAGAACTTCCCTTCTAAACTTTTTCCATTTTTGATAAAGGAGCCATAATCAGATACTGACAAAAAGATAACATCTTCATGAAATGCTCCAGGCCAAACTGGGTGGCTACATGTAGAAGAATCCAAGCAGTTCCATATTTCTCCCTGAACAAAATTCAAATTAAAGTGAAACAAAGACTGCAACATAAATCCTGATGTATTGAACCTGGTAGAATAGAAAATAGGTAATATCTTTGAACACATTGGCACAGGAGATGACTTTCTGAACAGAAACTGATAGTGAAGGCATGAAATTCAACAATTAACATACAGAAACGTAATGAACCTGAAAAGTTTCAGTAGGGCCAAAGACACTTTTCACTTGGAATAAGTGTAAGGTGACAAAATTGAAAAATATTTTAGCAACCATACATCTAAAAAATATAAAAATATAATACATATTATATTATGTATAATATAAAAATATAATATAATGTAATATAAGACATAAACTAAACTAAGTATCATGAAATCAACCCAATTTATTCCTGCACATCAGTGGCTCACAGCAAACTGATTGCAAGGTCCCATTCCTGAAGACGACACACAAATCACAGAATGTGGAATATCAAATTGTTGCCCATATAAACCTTCCCCTCATGTCCTGTCATCTTTGTTATAGGAAGTATTCTATATACTACCAAGCTAGAGACAAACCTTTGTCATTTCAGTGGTGTTCTGCCTGCAAGATATGTAAGGCCAATGGTGGCACAAAGCTTGTGGGAGTACCCAACCAATCAATATCATATTTGACTTAAGGTCCCCTTCCTGTGACATTCTGCTGTAAGGCACTGCTCAGTGATCATCAAAGAGCTTCCTCCTGCAGTGGATGGGAACAAATATAGAGACCCACAGCCAGACAATAAGTAGAGAGTGAGAACTTTGGAGAAACCAACCCTAAGTGGGATGTCTCCATCAAATAACTCACTTTTAGGCACAGGGATCTGTAACGATTGGGAGAAAGAAAGAATGTAAAAGTTGTAGGACATGGAGTAGACCAAGAAAACAAGGCCTTTTAAACCAACATGATTAAAGCACATATGAACTTACAGCTACTAAGACAGGATACCCAAAGCCTTCATGGATGAGTGTCACGTCCTCTGAATATGTATTATAATTTCCACTTGAATGTTTCTGTGGAATTCCGCTGTGTGCAATTGAGTGGGTCTCTGATTCTTGTTCTTTCTCATGCGATCTTTTCATTCTGCTACTCTGTTTTGTCCAATTCTGATGTGAGTTTTTGTTTTATCTTACTATATTATATTAATTTCCTTAGAATATTGTTTGTTTTCTAATGACAGTAACAAAGGGAATGCAAAGGGTAAGGAAACCATACCCAAGATATAATGTGAAAAAAATCTATACACAATATAAATTTATCTTTTCTACTCTTTTTAAATTTATGTTTAAGGTTTAAAAACATATTTCTAACAGGTTTCTTCTATCAAATCATCATTCTTCTTGAAATAAACACCGTATTGTTTACATTTAAATCTGTATCTCCTTGATAGGGTAAAATTAGACCAAAGTTTTGTCTATATAATCACAGATTTCAGAATCAAGGCATTTGTATTCATCATATTTATGAGGCTTCAATTTAAATAAAAGCATATGAAAATCATGAGCTCAATGTTATTTAAAATTACTGATTTTCTATTACTAATGTTTACTTCTCAGATATTTTGTGACACTACTCATCCAAGAAATCATATACCTTAAAATTTATTCATGCATATTTTCATCTCTACAGTTTACTGAAGCAAGATGTTAAATTATGCTATTTCCATCTTAAGTGTTACTCTATGAAATGAACATGGTGCATAATTATGAAAATGACATTAGTAATTAGTTCAGGGTAGAGGTGTAGCCTACATAAGCTCATTTTTAGTACACAGTTCAATTTAAAGCGTGTTTTAACAAACTTGAAAAATTTTCCTTATTCTTGATATTTAAGTGGGCAAATATACTTTCCAATTGCTAAATGATAGATATAGTCAAACTTGATCACGAGAATTGGTAAACAATGTTGAGGAATTTACTTTAGATTTTACATTTACCATTTTCTGGAGTGTTACATTTCTCAGACAAGTACTCAAAGCCTACTTGTATTCTTAATTGGATTTATTAAGGTAGTACACATCTATTTGGTGCTTAATATAAATCAGATAAAATTGAATGCAGGCAAATGTTATCAAAATATCATAATCTAATAATTCATTTCTTTCTCTAAGGGTACATTTTTTTTCTAACAAGAGTTTCATGCTCTTTTGTTCTTTCATTTTTTTGTTCTTTCCTGTCACAGTATAATTTATTTGCTAATTAGAACAAATAAAGTATAATCAGTCTGATTATATATATCATTGCAAAGGACAGTGTTTTATCCTGATCTTATCATTCATTACTATAAGAATAATTCATTAAAATGATAATTCAAGGTTACTCACTATATTACAAAGTTCTTTAGTTCATTTATACTGCACACATCACATTAAAGGGGGCTGATTGAGACTATAAATGCCCACATTCTAGATATTGTTTAAATTTTTCTTGAAAGAGTTGATTTAGAATGAAATGTTAAATGCCATTTTAAAAACATAAATCATTATAATTGGTTTTACAAATTTTGTTTACAAGTTTTGTTGTATCAGTTATATGAAAAAGTATTGAAATTCTTGGATTACAACTTGCTCAATAGTCTCAGTAAGGTATTTCGTTTGTTCACAGTGCTTTGTGTAGTACAGATAGAAAAACAAGACACAGAAATAATACTGACTCCAAAGATTAGATAGAGTCAAGGCTAAGTTGTAAAATAGTGCTGTATAATGCCCAAGTAGCTGATTCTCAGAAAAGGTTGTGTTACAATGATTATTAGAAAGTTTATTCCGAGTAAAGGTGAAATATAAAGGAAAGGGAAATACCAAGGAAAGAAAAAGTAAAGAAAAATCAATCTATATTTTATTTTCTTGTGTGTCTATGTGAAAATGTGTGTGCATGAGATAGACAAAGCACATTGTAAAATTTACATGACAGCTTGCAGAAGTTGGTTCTCCCTATTCTCTATTTAGGCCTGGTGTATAGAACACACAACATCAGACTTAACAACAGGTATCTTTACCAGATGGATCATATTATTGGATGAATAATGTTATATTTAAATCTAATTGCTAACAAAGGAAATAATTTAGTTTATATACACAATGTATTTTTTTCTTGTATTTGTACTCCACAATATCTGTATCCACAATATCCCCTCTGTATACTGTGAATACAATTGGTTAATAAAGAAGCTGTTTTGGGCCTATGATAGGAAAGAGCAAAGCTAGGCAGGGAAAAATAAACTGAATGCTGGGAGAAAGGAAGCAGAGTTGGAAGAAGCCATGGAGCCACTGCCAGAGACAAACAGGCTGGAACCTTGTGGTTAGGCCACGAGCCTCGTGGTAAAATATAAAATAATGAGAAAAGGTTAAAATTAAGATGTAAAAGCTAACCAATAAGAAGTTATACCAAGCAGTGATTTAATTAAATCAGTTTCTGTGTGGTTATCTTGGGAGTTTGGGCAGCCAGGAAACGAACAAGCAGCCTCCCACAACAGATTGCCCCTCCAAAGCTGACAATTATATCCACGGAAAACCTGAGAGGGCTTGGAAAGGAATCTACACACTAAATGGGCTTTGCTTGCTGGCAGCATGCTGTGGCTTCTTTAAGATAGTCTTTCTGATTCAGCAGTAGCAGAAAAAACAGCCCATGGTTTTGAAAAGGTGGCTTCCCTGTTATGGGCCATGCTGTTAGTACAAACTCTGACTCTATCAGGAGGCTTAACATTTAAATAGTGTTTGTGAGCAGAGTGCTAAACTTGCTTAATGGCTGCATAGACCCACTGAATCTCTGAAAATGGGGCTATGAGTATGGTTCTCGCTAAGCAGACCTCTGCCCTGCCATCTTAGACGGGGCAAAGCAAGTAGGCAGGGCCTTGTTTGCCCTAGTAATGCTACTGCTTAGGTTTTGAAAAAGCACTTAGCATTTTAAGAAGCATTCCTGGTCAGAAAATGATTACATGAATGCAATAAAGACAAATTCAGATGGCAAAGCCTTCTAAATGGGTCACCGTGTTTAATAAATGTAAGTAGGCTTGGGAGAGAAAAGAAAAAGACTATAGAGAGTTAAAAAAAAGAAGTAATTTGTTTTTAAAAAATAAAACAAAGTCTTTAAAGAGACAAAGTAGAGAGTCATAAATTAAAAGGAGTAAAGTAAATATGCTACAGAAAGATGAAAAATACACAGAGAGTGTGGATTATGTATATTATTGTGTTTTCTTTCGATTTTTTGACTTTAGAGAGACATTTGATTTGCTGGGCTGCTAAGCTGAGCAAACATATATACTTTAAAGTTATTTTGATTTCAAAATTTGGGTCTAAAATATGTTGTTTTGGAAAAGAGGTTTTTCCTTTTTTTTCTATAAAGGATGTGAACCTGTGGAATCCTTCCAGATGAATGTGGTTTGATGGACAAAAGCATTCTGAAGGGTCACCGTGAACACCCCAAAAATTCCTTCACCCAACAAAAAACAGGAAGCAGTTTGGAGAGAACTATGCCGATATTCTCAAATAATGTTTATAAATATTTGTTTACATTTAAAAGGGGATATGAATTAGAGATGGATACTTTGTATCAGTATGAATCTTGGTTTATTGGTAGTCATGTTACTTAGGTTTTCTAGATTACAAAGATGTATTTCAGATGGATGACCACTCTTCAAACCTGTCAAAGACTACAGAATATGCCATTTATGTTTTAAGAGCTTAACATTTTATGAAAGTGAGACACATATGCTCCTGTTAGCTCAAATCTACTTCAAGAGGTAGATGGGCATCAAAGAGGCTCCTTATGGCATTGGTTAGCCATTTTGGCAAGAAACTACTCTTGCTTGGAATACTTGGAAGTATGCTGTATGAACTGGGCATGCAGGACCAGCAGAGAAATGACTGCTGAACTTCCGCAAAGGTGAAATGATCCTTCAGGCTTCCTGCTTCATGAAAGAGTCGGCCAGACATTCTGCAGGACACAGATGAAAATAACTGACATACTGCCAATATTGGTGGAACTATCTTTGAAATTTACTGCTTCATGGAAAAGTCTGTTGGATATTATGAGCTTGTAGACTAAATATGGATTTCCTAGCAGTACAGAAAAACTTTAGGAAATCCATATTCAGTTAAATTAAGATGTAAAAGATAGCCAATAAGAAGTTATATCTAATAGGCCAAACAGTAATTTAATTAATACAGTTTCTGTGTGGTTATTTCAGGAGTCTGGGCAGCCAGGAAATGAACAAGCAGCCTCCTACAACAATTATTCATGCAGTAAATTAAATAAACTGTCGTATTTTTAATTAAAAAAAAGTTAGTCGCAGAGTTTTTCTTTGTTTTTTTTTTATATCATGAACAATTCATTTTAATTTTTTGTGTTTGGGAAGAAATGATTAATAGTACCAATTTCTCATACTATTTCCTATGAAGACATTATAACACATTGTTATCATTTTATTCTTGTCATTGGGATAAAAGAATCTGATAGACGCAACTTAGGGGAAGAAAGGGTTTATTTCAGCTGACTTTTCCAGGTTACCATTCATGATTCTGGGGAAGTCAAGACAAGAACTCCAGCAGCTAAGTCATATTCCCTCCTCAGTCAAGGGCATAGAGAGTTGAAAGTATGCGTGCTCACCGGATTGTCTGTTTTCTATTAGCGATTTCTCCACTTTTACAAAGTTAGGCTGACTAGAGAATGGTTTCAATCACAGTGGCAGAATCTTTACAAGAGTTGACATTGGACAAACCGCCCACCCACATATTACCACAGGGTACGCAGTATAGCTATTTCTTCATTGAAATTCTCTTCCGAAGATACTGTAGGTTGTATGCAGTTGAAAACAAGCTGTCACTCTCAGCCCTGTTTCTAATAGGCATACAATCACACTGGTTTTTAAATCATAACCTTCCACCCCTTGGTTTCACAAGTCTCATTTTTTAAATATAAAAGTCACAACAGTATTATAATGCTAAAGTCTCTTTTAACGTCCAGGATAGCTTTCAATAATGTGTACTCTCTTATAAAATAAAACAGTTCATATAACTTAGGACAGCATAAAGCAGCAGTATTTTTCCAAAAGTGAAGAATGAGAGCACCTCAAAAGTCATTTGGATCAAATCAAAACCAAATCCATCAGGCTGAATGTTCTATCCTCCAGCTCAAAATCTACCATCTGCTTCTCATCCGGGATCCAAGGAGCTTGTGAAGTTCCACCTCTCCAGGTCTGTCACTTACAATGCACAGAGCTTCTACACTAACAGCTCACCTTGGCAGATTTCCCATAGTCTGGTTATTTCCATTATCCTAGAGTATCTGATGCAACTGAAATTTCACCTTCACAGTTCCATGCATGTATCTTGAGGCCATTCCATGAGGTCTCTGAACATGCCACATAGTGCCAGTCAGCCTCTCTCTATGATACCCACAATCTTTCATTTTTCATGATCTCATTAAAAACACCATGTAGATAACACTTAGATTTCCAAACTCTGCTTCCAGTCTAATATGTAACCTGGCCCTTTGGATCGCAGCAGTATTGGCTTCTACGTGCAGACCCCAAGAAACACCTTCCAGTTGTCCCAAGGAACCACGTCAGCTGTCACTTTAGAGATGATATAGTCTTACACAATAACAGCTGTTATTTTGGCATTGGCCAAATCAGCACAGACTCAAGTTTGATCTCTAGCACCCACATGGCAGACCAGAGCCATTTGTAACTCCAGTTGCAGGGGTTGTGGCTCTGTATTCTGGCCTGTGGGCCCTCTGTTTGTACACAGTACACAAATATGCATGCAGGTAAAACCCTCAATCATGAAAAATGATAAAAATTTTAAAAAGTAAAAAGAAATATGATTTAATAAATTTTTCAAAAAATGGATATACCTACATAGTATACTAATTGAAATGATTCAAACTGAGAAAGAATATAAGCCACATATTCTTCTCATATGCAACACTAACATGTAATATTTTCACATTTACAACCAAAACTTTGTAAGTGCAGATATTTTCTAAAATTTAGAATGAAGAGCATATTTATATAATATGCATATTTATATAATAGGGCAATATTGAACCACACTCTAGTATGCAATGTAAGCTAAACATAAAGAGTCCAGGAAGAGAATATACAGACATTTTCTTCTAGTTTCAACTCTGAGATAGTAATAATTGTTTATTGCATTATGTAGTAAGACCTGTATATAAGCATGTTTTCTAAGCAATGGATATAGCTTTACTAACACACACAGGAAAGGAAACACTATTTTTATTTTCCCTTTAATGTTCAGAAGTTTTTCTTTTTTGAAAATATATGAGAAGTTGATACATGAGACTATGTCTAGGTCACTCCCACCCCTACCTCTCCATCACTCTCCCTTTATTTGCCTTCTCTAACTCATATTCCTTTTGCACTAATACTTTTTATACTACAAGCATACTGTCATCTTCATGATAGAATTCTATAAATCAAGACCATACTTTCTAATATCATTTTTGTATTAACTTTATTTCCTTTATAGAACACAGAGGGGGACTGAAAAAGTAAGCAAATCTAGATTTAATATATCCCTGAAGGAAATAAGACAGGGTTTTTAAAGAAAACATTGCACCCCATGCCTGCATCTTTCCTTGACAATCATCTACATCCCTGCCATTTCCAGCTTCCTAGAAACCTCACTGTAATGTTTGCTTTGATTTCACAATGCCCCATTAAATGATTTCTTTGGGACTCTCTAAAGGACATCAGACCTTAGTATACATTACCTGAGTTCTGCAAATTACTGGACACTTGGTAGATATCTTTGTGATATTACAAATCTTACATTTCACAAACCTGAAATCCATGTCTATGATGTTGCCATGTCTGCTGTCAGGTGGAAAGGAACCCTGGTTCCATTCTCCCACTTCTGCAGTAGCTTCTGTTCACCTCACTATCTTACCTTGGCTGTGTCCTTTGCTTTATAGAAGCTTCTCAGTTTCAGAGGTCCCATTTATTTATTGTTACTCTCAGTGTTCATGCTACAGGTGTTATATTTAGGAAGTGGTTCCTGTGCCCATTCATTGAAAACAACTTCCCACTTTCTCTTCTCTCAGGTTCAGTGTGGTCGGATTTATATTGAGGTCGTTAACTTATATGGACTTGAGTTTTGTGCGTGGGGATAGATATGAATCTATTTGCATTCTTATACATGTTGACATCCAGTTATACCAGCATCATTTGTTGAAGATGATTTCTGTTTACTATTGTATAATTTTAGCTTTTTTGTTAAAAATAGGTGATGATTCACTATCATAAGCTATTAGCACATTAAATAGAGTTCCAGTTAAAGAAGAGAAAAACAGTTTACATGTGTTTAAAATGATTACTTCATAAAATCGCAGAATAATTAAATGCATTTAAGTATGTTTAATAGCTGATGAAGAATTTTAATGACACATTTTATTGGTTAAAATAGAACTGGTTAAAATGCAGTAAAATATTTTCATGTCAAATTAACTTTTCTGAGTTACTAAAATATAAACAGTGGTATCAGAAATAGTCTGGGTTATGCTGATGAGAGAACCAAAAGAGCTAATTTCTGAGTTATACATGAATAGGTATTTTAGGATTAGGTCACCATTTTAATGTATAAATAAGCAAATATAATAATCAAAATATGTAAGATATATGTTTGTTTTGTTGTTTTACAAAGTGAAGAGGACCTTGTACAGATGGGATGAGGTGTTCTGTCATAAATCAGTGCACATTGCATCTGAAACCTTACACAAGGTAAGTTCAAAAGCTAATGATGTGTACTGCTTGCAAGTTCTTTATACTGACACAGAAAGGCAAAACAGATCAAACACAATTCTGCCTACTGGCAAATATAATTGGATGGCGTAAGGGCATTTGAGGAAATGTGACATATTTGGAAGAAGATAATTGAGGGCATGCTGATATTAATTTGAGTAGCTGAAAGTAAAACTACAAATTTTATGAAAATGGATTTAAACTTCTAATTACAATCTAAGTCATTACTTGCAAAAAAAAAAAGAAATTGTATTGATCTTAGCTAGAATTCTGACAACAGTAAACAGAAGGGGCAGACCTGATCACTGAACATTTTATATAACTATGCATGTCATAAAAGTTATCCTCAGTACATTTTATATTAATAAGGTTTAAAAAAATGAAGGTTTTATGAGTTAGAAAAAACAAAAAGGAGACAACAGTCAGATATTGAACATACTTTCTAAACATTTATAAAAGTATTTAGTATTCAAAAGTCATTTATACCATTGTCACCTGTCCATCATTTTAGAACGCAGTACTGAAAGACCTTTAAAGTAAGGCTAGTAAGAAGCATTACTGACACAATCACCGCCTCTATAGATGAGAAAAAGGGTGTGTTCACACTGTAACGTGTATACAGAAGGATCTGGCAGCAGTGGTTTGAATTACAACCAGACTCAAACCTATTGTACACTTAATAATGAATGCGCCCAAATAAGCTGGGACGATGGCTCACATTAGTTAGCATGAATCAGAGTAATGGAAAACATGGACATTTATTTCTCAAACCAAGCTGAACCAAATATGCTGTCCAAAGGAACTCATTTTAGAGACCATGACATCGGCAACAGCCTATGCTTGCAGCTATACATCATAGTACTGGTCATCTTTTTTTTTTTTTTCATTTTAAAACTTTTTAAATAAGCAAGATTTGTGTGATATGTTATTAATCAGATAATAAAACCTTAATTATTTTTAAATTGCAAAATGTTCAGATTGAACATGAGTCCCTAAATCATCATTGAAGCATTTTCTTGACTTTTGAAGATACTTACTATAAAATATATACTACCAGCACTAGAAAAAACAAACATGTGGATTAATGATTTTATACATTTTAAATTTCCACTGCATTTATATAACAATAATGGATAGGACTGATTAATGAAAGGTTTTTATGTTTAAAAGAAAATATTTCACTAGTTATAGATACTCACAAACTAAACTCTGAACAGGAAGTTATGAAAATTAATTTATCTAGTAAGCATGTTTTTTTTCAGTATATTTTAGTTTCTCTTTGAACATTTCATCTTTGGGTACCTTGTGTATTCACCCCCTACTCCAATCAAGGTACCTCTCATCATGTTTCTCTCTTCATGCCCTCTCTTTCTTAAAAACTACATCAATTATTTATGGGTGTGCAAGAGTATACAGATAATGTATACAACAGGAGCACAGGCAACCTACCAGGGTCCAAATTCTGAATAAAACTACTTCTTCCTCATCTGGCAGCCAACCAATTTTTGTACATCCAGAGCTAGGCAGTGACTTAATGGGTCCTTGTCCCATCCATTCTGAAATTTTGGTTGGTTTGATCTTGTGAATGTCTCCTGCATGTAACCACAGCTGATGTGAGTCTGTGGGGTTAATGCCCCATTACCAGAACACTGTTCTGTAAAAGCCCTCACCAATCACACCAATCACTGGCTTTGACTTTTTTTTTTGATTTATGTATTTAACAGAATTGTTTTTCTTAAGAAAAAAAAAGTCCAGGGCCAGGTGGAGGATACTTCCTTTCTAGTTTATAGCAATACAGGAAAATTATATTTCTTTTGCAAAAGCTCTAGAACCTTATGGCAAAGTAATTTTGCTGGAGACACATGCAAGTTTGTAAAATAATATGTAAAAGACAAATTGGGACCAACAGGAAAGTTTCCTTTCTTTTGGATAGTTTTCATAATGCTAGAAAGTGCTATATAAGCCTCAGTGGAGAAAATAATCTACTTTCTTTTCCAACTATGAAATCTTGTGGTACAGTCATAATGAGCTCTTCCAGATATGTCCATTGTGAAATGCTCTTATGGACTATGGACATAATGGGTAACCAACCAATTGTTGAGTGGAGTGAATGTCTAATCCACAGGATTTAACTCAGATCTGTTTCTGTAAATCTGGCCAAAGACCTCTAGTCTCCTAAGAGAGAGCCTAATACTACTATTTTACTAGATGGGCATGGTATTGAATACCTGCTAGAACATATCTCTATATCCATTATATTGGTGCATTTGTAGCACAATTAATAAAAACCCAGACAGACATTGAGATTCAACCTGAAGGTCAGAAAAAACAAAACAAAACAAAAAAAAAAAAAAAAAAAAAAAACAGGCAGCCACTGACTCTTACCTCTACCTCAATTGGAAATGGTGATCCTGCCTCCAGGAATCCTCAAATGAAATTGGCAGAGCTGTCTCCTGTCCTTTTACAATCTTCTCTAGTGCAGGGATTAAAGACATGCACCACTACCACCTGGTTTCTATGGCAAACTAGTGTGGCTACTGGGATTGATGGTGTGTGCTAACAGTGCCTGGTTTGTAAAACTGACCAGTGTAGCTGTTTTACTCTCTGATTTTCAGGCAAGCTTTATTTATTAAAACGCAAATGAAGTATCACCACAATATATCTCTCAGCCCTCATCTGACATGGCATTTTTGTTTCTTCAGACTGTATCTTTAAGTAGGTTTATACATCAATTTTAAATTGCTTTACATATCAAATAATACCTCTTATTTGTAAAATTAGTGGTCATCTGTATAAACAAATTCTTTCAAAAATAATTTTGATAGTATTGAGTGACTATTCAAATGACTAGTTGTCTGCACAAATACAACTTTAAATTTTGCATATTTTGCATATACTATATACTTTATGTATAAATTTATGATTTAAAATAAAACAGAATGTTATTGTTTAGAATTATCTGTCCATGTTTAAATATTTCAATAAATAATATGTATTTTTGTATTAGATATACTATTCTGTAAGAAAACAAGATAGACATAACTTCAGTAAATTCTTTTTTATCCTCTAAATGAATGATTTAATGTTTAAAGGTATTAATGTTTAAAGGCTTAGGAATCTCAAACTGGAAAATGTAATTCTGGATACCAAGTTCATGTACTGAAGTCTTCGGCTTTAAATGTCAGGGCTGCTCACCTATATTGAGTCTTGACTGATGAAGGTGGCTCAGGAGATGGGAACCAGCAATGAAGTCAAACATGACATATAGAACAACGAACAAAGCAATCTTAAAAACTATATATTCATTCAAAAAGACCTGTTGGGGATCAATTTCTAAAAATAGATAAATTCGTTGTGAATTTATATTCGTCAAGTAGCATTATGGAAATAGTAAAATATATACTTACATGGACATATTTTACCACTATAAAACGGAATAATTTTTCCTCAAAGTAGAATTTAAAGCTACAACTTTCCCTCTCTCTCTTCTCTCTTTTACAGGAATAGAACATACAATAAAAGTTCTTTTGTCTTAAATTGAAATCTAATTTCCCCTTTTCTTCTTTGAACATAAGATATTTTATTATTTTATATCAAGGTGTGGAAAAATTTGCTAGCATAATAATAAATAGAACAAGCTTCAAGTTGCATACAGTCATCAGGGTATATAGTCCCATTAAACACTATCCTTTCACACAGGTGCAAGTATAAAGTGTTGTAAACTGAAATATTTTAATCTAATTAACGTTTACTTAGGGTCTCAGTGAAACACCATGACCCAAAATCAAGTTAGGGAGGAAATTGTTTATTTGACTTATATTTCCATATTGCTGTTCATCATTGAAGGAAGTCAGGATGCAAATCCACACAGGTCAGGAACCTGTCTTATTACACCCAGGTTCATCAAATCAGTGATGGAACCACACAAACAGGCTGAACTCTCCCCCAACAATTCTAATTAAGAAAAATGCCTTAAAGATAACTCTTCTGGAGGCATTTTCTCAATTAAGTTTCCTCCAGTTTGTGTGTCAATTGACATGAGACTAGCCAGCACCATCGAGTCCTTGTCAACTTGACACACAATCATATCATTATTAAGGCACACCTTTCTTTTCTTCTTCATCCCAAAAATTTCACATGAAAAACAGAAGCAACTTTGAAAGTCCCACAGTCTTTCCCAATTCAAACACGTTAAAATTCCAGTCACTTTAAAATATCCCCTCTCTCCAAAAATGCAAAATGTCTTTTAAAAGTTCAAAGTCTTTCAGCGGTGGGTGCATGCAAAACTCAAATTTAAATTGAATACCTTCTTCATGAATGAATAACCAGGGCACAGTATCATCCGAAGCAGCAAAATCAAAATCCAACAGTATAAATAACTCATGTCCAATCTCTGGGAATCAGTCACAAACTTCTGGGCTCCTCCAAGGAGCTTGGGTCACCTCTCCAGCTCTCTCTTCTACAGCACACACAACTTGTCACAAGAGTCTAGGCTCTGACTGGCTCTGTTGGTGCTGGTCATCCATGGTACTGGCTTCTCCCAAACACTTTAGACTTCTCCTGCAACTAGGTTGTACTTTCAACAGCCACGCATACACTCCATTTGTGGTTCCAGATCTTAACTTCTTTTCATAACTCCTCAGTCCGGGGCCTTCAACTTCCAGTGTATCTGCACCTTCACCAATGGTCTCTCCCAGCATCTCAGTACCAAGCCTCAGCACCTTTCTGTGACCCTTCATGCCTTCGAAATCAGTATTATCTGGGTTAACTCCTACATTACCAAGTTCGGCTATCAGCCTGAGGTACAATCTTTGCTATCTCTGGGACAAAGGTTCTGTGCTCTTAGATTTCACCTCAGTAATGCTGGTCTATTCTTAACCACCATTAATTTCTCAGCTCCAGCTAAGCAGCATCAGCTGCCCCAGTACCGAAAATCATTCACTTCAATGGTGCTAGCCTTTTGTTAATCATGCCTGACTCTTCAGCCACAGCTGACCAAAAAGACAATATCTTAAATCAAAATAGTAATCAGCCTTGGCAGAAAAATCTTTAATTTTTCTTCCAAAACTTCACAAACAAGACCTACATCTTTTGCACTGCTCTTAATATTCTTATCTTCTACACTCCAGCAGAACAACCAACTGAGTTCTCAGTGCTCAATTTCATTTCTAGCCCAAAGTTCCTATAT
>NW_026067928.1:976372-1006159 GCF_014885135.2 Alexandromys fortis
TATATATTCCTCCCCAAACATGGTTGGGTATGCCATTGCAATGCTCCACTATGCTGGTACCAACTTTTCTTAGTTAGGATCTCTATTTCTGAAATGAAACATCATGACCAAAAAACAAGTTGGTTTCTTTCAGTTTCATTTCCTTATCGCTGTATATCATTTAATGAAGTCAGGACAGGAGCTCAAACAAGGCAGTGTTTTAGAAGCAGGAGCTGTTGCCATGAAGGGGTGATGTAACTGATTTGGTCTCAGTGGCTTGCTCAGCCTATTCTCTTACAGAACCCAGGACCGCCAGCCAGCCCAGGATTTAACCACATATAAAGGTCTGGGCCCTCCCCCACCGAATACTAAGAAAATGCCTTAGAGTAGAGTTTTCTTTTTTCTTAACTTTCTTTTTATTTAAACGTGTGCCTTACACATCATGAATCTTGATCCCATTCGTTTCCCATCACTGTGTACCCATCCTTGAAGCCCCCACTGCTGACAAAATTTAAGAGAAAAAAAATGCAGGGGGGGGGGATCTCAAGATGGATAGCCGACTCTTTTGGAGTATGTTCTCAGTAAAGGTTTCCTCCTTTCAAATAACTCTAGTTGATGTGGCAAGTAGACATAAGACTAGCCGGCTCACCTATCAACTAGATTTTAGGTGTTAAATAACATGTGTCTGATATTTAAGATTTTTTTTTTTTTGGCTGTGATGAGTATGCCATGGAAAGAATGCCTAAGTAGTTAGAAGTAGGTATGTTGAGGTTTATAAAGTGGTAGATATTGCTGAAAGTAAGTTAATGAATTTAGAAACTAAGACTTACCTTTTCCAGTCCTTCTTAGTCTCTTTGCTATTTTCTTCAATCATTGCTTTCTTTGGTGATATTTATTTGCAACTGCTTTTAAATGATTTTTATTTTGCAATTATCATCAGTATACTAATTATTAATCTCAGACATATATTTAAAATTTATGCTTATTCTTTGAATTCATATAATGATGAATATTTAGCCAATTTGTTTCTTTTTTAATATTTATTTACTTATTATGTATACAACATTCTGTTTGTGTGTATGTCTCCAGGCCAGAAGAGGGCACCAGACCTTATTACAGATGGTTGTGAACCACCATGTGGTTGCTGGGAATTGAACTCAGGACCTTTGGAAGAGCAGGCAATGCTCTTAACCACTGAGCCATCTCTCCAGCCAATTTGTATTACTTGTTCTTTCCAAACTCAAATAATAGTATTAAATACTTTACTGCTTACATTTTCATGAAGCATATTTATTCTTCCCTTGAACAGAGGTATAGTAACTGTTGGTATTACTCATCTGTTGTTTTACCATTCATGCAATAGTAACTTGTTCTATAATCAGTATTTTTTTCTTCTTTTTTGGAGTTTTTTTTTCTAGTCCTTAGCATATATAATGCTACTTCTGATACTTGGAAATTAAAACCTATTATTAAGATGTGTTCATTATAAATACTCTAGAAATGTCTCAAATATCTGACTAGAATACTCAGCTGTAGCTCGTTGGCTAAAGGCCCAGTTACACTTTAAATAAAAAAGAATGAGCTTACATCTTACATACGTGTATCTCAATTTATATCACCCTAATACAGTACTCAACACAGATCTCAGAAGCATTCTGTCCATGCATCTTTTTATTAATAATTACTACACACAACTTTATTCTAGCACCAATATCTGCATCCCTGATTCAATCAAAATTCTCTTAGAACATATGAGAGCTCTAATTCTTGAGGAATTCTGTAGTAATTGCATTGTATTGCTTAATGATTTCCATGTGAATATCTAACTAATATAAAACCAGCCCCTATTACCTTAAGAAAATATACTGTTTTATTTTGACAGTCTGTCATTTAAATTATAGCATGAGCTAAAAATCACTCTGTTAATTAAAATATTTTTTTTCTAAATTAGTGAAATGATTCACTATCCTCAAAATAAGAAATATTTTATTTGCCCAATATCTCAGCAAATTCTGTCACAATTTATTCTATTCCTTGTGATAATGTCAGGGCTTTTCATTGTTGCTGTTTTCTCTGTGTTTGCTTATTTTCATATTGTTTTTTAAGAATTTTTTTTAAATATAATTTTTTTATTGAAAAATTTTTTTAAGAATTTTAAACCAAGTAGTCTTTTAAATATTTGTTTTGTTCAAAGTTTAGTCTTTATGTCAGCATCCCTACTACTAGCTGCCAGTTAACTAAAGCATACAATAGTGGCATATTGAATATTCATATTTCTGACTCTGTCTCAGATCAAACAAGTCACTGTACAAAGGAAGCTCTGATAGTATGGGTACATGGAGTGTTTTAAGAAATCCCAATAAACACAATCATACAAAAAATTCCCCATATGTCTAAAATAGCAAGGATAGTAAATTCATATTGAATGAATTCTGAGTCTTCCATTGTACTCATGAGCCAGTTTCAGGCTATAGGTCAACAGCAACATGTTTTCCTTTGATAATGTTAGTTTATTCTGTCATTTACCGCTACTTACTGTCAGGTTGTGTTAGAATTCTCAGAGCACACATGAACCAGCTCAAGAAAACAATGCTCATTGTTTGGAAGTAATTGACAGAATAATAAACGTTTTATTACTCTATTTTGCAGGATGTTAAGGCACATCTATAGTTTTGTCATTTCCTTTGCAGTCCTCCTGAAAATTTTATGGTATGTAATAAATGGATTGGTGCTTTATTGCATCCATTGATGATAAAACAAAACATGTTTTTAAAGTAAATGCAAATTGGTTATTTATTATTAAAGTATATTATTCAGTTTATGCAAGTTATATATTCATTCAACTCAACAGATTAAATATTTAAATATATCATAAGAACATTATGGGATGACAATAATGTGCTAGTTAGCTTTTTGCTAACTGAAAATACCTAGAATTATCAAGAAAGAGGGAACATCAATTAAAATATAACCTATTCAGATTTTCTATAGACAAGTTTATAGTGAATTTTCTTGATTAACAATAGATGTTTCAGGGCCTACACCACAAGGGGAGTTGGCAAACCAGAACTGGCAGTCAGGAGGACTCTAAGAGAGACATACTTGGGTCTAATCTACATGGGAAATAGTAAAAAAGAAGATCTCCTGAGTAAATTGGGATCATGGGGAACATAGGAGAAGGTTTAAGAGGAGTGGAGAGGAAAAGAGGGGAGCAGAGAAAAATGTATAGCTTAATAAAATCATTTTTAAAAGACAACAGAAAATATATAATACAGACTGTGCAAGCCTTGGGGAACCCAGCCAAACTTTCCTGCCTCCATTCTCCGTCCTTGTATAATTCACTTCAATAATGGATTGTGGTTGGGAAGAATAAGGCATATAACCTCCTTTCCTTCCATATGTTCATTTCAGCATTTTATGCCAGTAATAGAAATCAAATTAAAGAGGTAAACTATGAGGTGTGGCATATAAAATTATTTATAGTGCTTTTCTTAGGAACACAGAATGACACAGGTTAAAATTTGGTATACATAAGAGAAAGTTCACTGCAACATAGAAAAAGGTAAATGTAAAATCTGTGTGGATATACAGATGTATAAGTATTCAAATAGTTTGAAATCCAATAAAAAATTATGGATGAAAATAGAATATGGCAGATAGCAATTCCTCATCAAGAATAAACCTTCAAGAAATAATGGATATCAATCAGGAAACTTCTGGGTGTTTCCCTATATGGTCACACATAACCTATTGTAGAGAAAAGCCTTTTAACTTGGGTAAACAAATAGGATCAAGGAACATTTATGTGCAATGCAAATGTAATATTTTTAACTGGGTGAATAAATTAGCAAATTGCCTTATATGCTATAGTATTGCACAGCATGAGTTAAGAAAAATAAGTTAACAATACCTTTGTAATTGTCTTTGTAAGAGAGTTTCAGGGATGAAAATTAGGTATAATATGAAAGCTGATATAGAGGGAGACACAACTCAAATTTGAAAAAAAATGATCAAACAGGGAAACTCACAAAGTATAAAATATTTTCCAAAAGAATGTGTCTAGGTTTTCTAGAGAGTTAGCTCCCTTTCAACTGTACTAAAGAGAAGAGATTCATAATGAAAGGGGCTGATGTGTAACCTAAATTAATCAGGGTTATCAAATATGCAAGAAAATGTTGAGAAAGCCAATAAATGCTTGTCAGTATTCAATACTGAAAATTAGAAGTGCATCAATTTAATTTGGATTCTATTAACTTTGTAGCGTACATGGTAGCTAAATTATGTAATAAAGAATCAAAGTTGAATGAAATCAGAATAAAGAAAATGCATTAGATTGGAAATGAGCAAATTAAATATCTCATATATTGAGTACAATATGACAAAATAATTTAAAGTATAATATTACAAACAGGTAAGAGAACAAGTAAATGAAATGTTAAAAGACAGCAATTTTTATTAGGTTTAATTATTTAAAAGAGATAAAATTAAAATAAAGTAGTTATTGCTAACTAAAAATTAAGAGTAATCCATGGTTTTAGACCTTACAGATGGTTTGAGGATGAGTTAAAGTAATAGCTCTTTTTAGAGTCAGCCAATCTATTTACTGCTCTTAAATCAGTTCAAGGTATCTTCTCAGTAATATGTAGAAGGAAACTACTCATTTGTTTCCCAGTCACCTAGACTCAAATAATCACACAGAAACTATATTAATTACAATATTGTTTGTCCAATGTCTCAAGCATATTTCTAGCTAGCTCCTACATCTTAAATTAACCCATTTCTATTATTCAATATTCTACCACAAGGCTTGTGATTTTTACCTCTTGATAATTGGGTAGCTACATGGCATCTGCATCTTTCAGCAGCTATATGTTGTCTTCTTGACACCGCCTAATCTCTCTCTATATCTCTTTTTGGATTTCCTGTCTGGCTTTCTCTGCTAAGCCATTGGCCAAAAATAAAGCTCAATTTGTTAACCAAAGAAAATAAAACATATTAGTAGCTTACAGAGGGAAATCCCACATTATGTCCCCTTTCTGTCTAAATAAATCAACTTTAATGTAGTAAACTATAATATGGTCAAATTGCATATACAACATTTAATAAGCAAGAATTATCATTACAATATCTAGTTTATTTACATTTGGGGAATTGAGGAAAATACTCTATTATCTATCCTATCCTTGTGAGTCTAAAAATTTGTATCTAATTTATCTTTTATGATAACTAAGAAAAACCATAACTGTAGCTATTTGTCTTCAACTCTTCAAAGACCACAGAAGGATACAACATTACCTAAGTAAACAGGAAGTGCATTGTGTGAAACTTCCAAAACTCTAGAATTATCAGAGACATCTCACTGTCTGGTCAGTCACCCAGAGTTCTTCTGTAGCTCTAGGGCATCCATCTTCAGCCTACAGGCCATAGTATCCAGCGGACTTTTCCATAAAGCAGGAAATTCGAAGATCTGTTTTGCTTTGTAATGGCAAAGTTTATCAGCTGCTTCCTTTGGTGTTCTGCAGAATGTCTGGCAATTTCTTCTGTGAAGCAGGAACCCTGAAGAAACATCCAATCTTTTAGTTCAGCAGTCACTTTTCTGTGGGTCCTGCATGTTCAGTTCATACAGCATACCATCAAGCAATCAAAGCAAGATCAGTTTCTTGCCCATATTGCTATGAAACTCCACAAAGATCCTCTTTGATGCCATGATCATCTGAATTAGATTGGTGCTTCCAGGAGATATCTTTCTTTGTCATGGAAAGTCTACATTCTTAAACTATTTTAAATGCCATATACTGTAGTTTTTGAGTGTTGAAGATTATCTAATTAAGTGAAATATATCTTTGTTTATCTAGAAAGCATAACTAACATGACTAGAGTTTGACTATTTATAAATGACTATCTATTAATCTGCATTCTTAACTATGCATTACATTTTAATGAGCTGCATAATCATTAATACCTTAAGAAAGTACAAATATTCATATAAAAATTGACCTAAACTAGTATCAATAAATCTACATCTTTACCAAGGAAAAATATTAATTTCTATGGCATATTTTCCCATTTTTTTGAATAAATTGACTGTGACGATTAAACATTTATAAGTAACCCTTTTAAAAATGAAAACAGACATGTATAAAAAACCATTTTTGATATTTGGGCATAGTTTTTTCCAAACTACTTTCCACTGTTTTTTTGGCAAAGTACTTTTTAGGATTCACAGAGAACTTTACAGAGGAGTCTTGTTTCATCAAAACACATTAGCCTAGTAGGAATCTAGAGGTTCTCATGTTCTGTAGAAACAAAATCAGAACCTCTTTTCCAAAGCAACATAGGCTTTGACCCAAATTTTGAAGACATAATAACTTTATGTTGCTTTAATTTAGCAGTCCACAGAATCAAGTGTCTATCTGCCAGCAAAACATTCAAAGAAAACACAATAATATACATAATTCAGACTCTCTGTTTATATTCCATCTTTACATGGTTTATTTTTTTCTTTTTTTAATCTATAACTGTCTGTAACCTTTTATATTACTGTTACCATCTCTTTAAAGACTTTGTTTTATTTTTTAAAACTATTTCTTTTTATAACTATGTATATTTTTTCTTATCTCTTCCAAAACGACACACATTTTTAAACACACTGTGACCAGTTCAGAGGTTTATTTTTGTCTGAATCTGTCTTTATTGCATATATTTTATTATTTTCTGACCAACAGCACCCTTTTAAAAATATTATAAGAAGGCATGGCTAGAAAAAACTTCTGTGACCCTGTGTGTTTGCTCCTAAAAGTATAACATGGCAGAGGTATGCTCACTGCCTCTACTAGCCATGCCCTCCATCCCAGTTCCTGTAGGAGCCAGGTCCTACAAGGTCAGTGAGGATTCCTGGACAGGGGATCCTCAAGGCCAACGAAAAGCCAGAAGACAGGATAGAATCGGGAGGTCTGTCTGTTCATGCTGAAGCAGGCAAACATCCCAGAGTTTATTTCAGAACTTGCTTATATACAATAGCAGAACAAAGCACAGCACAGTCAGTCAGTATCTAACCACAAGACCATTCCTATCCTTGAGTGAGCAGCCTCCTCTCCAACATGTGCTTGCTGCTTGTAAGTAGCCTTACTTTCTATCTTAATATTCCTGAGGTTTGTCGTCAGCAGCATATTGTAGATTGTTCTTTTCTCATGAGCTAATCCAGAAGTCTCTCATAGCCCTCAAGGTCATAAAAAAATTTAGAGCAGGCAAGCTTGAACTCAAATGACTTCTTTAAGTCAGAAATGACTCAAGACGGAAACTGAATCATATGTGGACTCCCACAAGTTCCAGGGACACAACAGATAAATAAGCAACTTGTAGCACTCTGCTGACAAAATTCATTTAAGTGCAGGACCTCCTGAAAAATCCAGATTTCATTATGCCAGCACAAACCAGAAAAGTGTTTTTTAAAGAAGCTGTGCAGTTTTTGCTGATATGAAGGAAGCTTTTTCTTAGTGGAGCCGTGCCTCTTCTTGCTTTCAGCATACAAAACATATCTGAAAAAAAAAATGTGTCAACATAGAAGTTGTACTCAACTTTGTTGTTTAGTGTCTAGAATTCCATCCCAATCTCTTTCAGTTTTTATGTGGATGTAGTTATCCCATGTTGGGTACCATTTTGTAGAAGGAGACTACTTGTTTGTTTTCCAGCAGTCCAGACCCAAATAATCACACAGAAACTATTTTAATAACAACACGGTTCAGCCAAAGAATCACACATATTTCTAACTTGCTCTAACATCCTGAATTAACCCATTTCTATCAATCTATGTATTGGCACAGGTTGTGGCTTACTGGTATCTGTAATGATCTGGCTTCTGTCTCCTTCAGTAGCTCCATGGTGTCTCTTTGAGTTCACCTTCTCTCTCTGTCTCTGTTCTGATTTCCTGCCTGGATTTACTCTGCTAAGTCTTTGGGCCAAATAACTTTATTTATCAACCAATAAAAACAATACATATTAAAAGGACATCTCCCATCAGAAATATAAATATGTTTATATTTCATAACAAAATCATGGGTTTGGAATCACAAGATTGGCTTTCCTAGAAAAAATACAATAATTCTTCTTTTAGTAACCAGATATTGTTTGAGATCTGTGAAAACATTTCTGATTAATTTTGTTCTCACATTCTTTGTCAAACGTTAAATAGTCAGTATGTTGATGCTCTTTATTTAGAGGCAACATTTTCTTATAAAACAGTTTTGCAATGAATTAAACTAAAATAAAAATTATATGTCAATAAATGTATAAAATGTTTTGTCCTTTACAGGTGTGACTCAGAGTGAAATTCACTTATGAGATAGAGCCTTTTTAAACTTCAGCTTTTTGTTATACGTAAGTCCATGAATCTAGGATGCTTTGCAGTAGAAAAATGTTCCTTTAACTTCAACAGCTTGATCTTATTAGACATATATCAGTAAGTTTTATATCTCCAGTGCCATTCTTTCTATGGAAAATATCACCTATTGCATAATCTCCTGCTGTATTATTTTAAACATTAAAGTCTTTGGCATATGAAGACAAAACAGTTTACCTTATGAGTTATGTACTCTTCCATACAATAGGCAGGGATTTTTGTTACTCTAAATATGTCCTTGTGATTTAAGTCTAGCCTAAAGAAAGAAATCTAGTCTCGCAAAATTGTCACTATTGTTATTATAGTACATATGATTTGCTTTCACATTCCCGATATCTCATCCAAAGAGTTTCTGAGGGGAAATGAGTATTACTGACTGATATCATGCTGCAAAAAAATATTATTTAAACTATTATGCTAAGAAATCCAAAAGAAATGGGGTCATGATGGTATTGTAATCACAAATTAGGGAATATTCCCTGGGATAGAAAAACAAAACAATCTAGATTCCTAGATTGATCAGTACTAAGGAACTTCTACTTATCCTGAAAATTATTGAAAGGAGTATGTTTCTAATAGAAATTATAACTTCTAAGTACTCTGAAGCTTTTGCTGTATAGGAAATTATTCATTCAACACTCCTTTTACCCAGATTTGTTATATCTTTTAAAAATACATTTAATCATGTAGTGTGTGTGTGTGTGTGTTTGTGTACAAGCATATTGAAATAAAGGAAACACTTGTAGGACTTAGTTCTCTTTTTCTACCATGTGAATCTCAATAACAAGCTTAGAAAGTCAGGATTATGGATGGACAGGAGTCCTTACCCACAGAGCCATCTCTTTGTCTATATTATTTTACCTGATATCTCTAGCCTACAATGTGGTGGAGGAGATAGACATGCATATTTGCAAAGGATGTTTAATAAATAAATGGATATCATGTTACTCATACTAACTAAACACTGTGGTAAAAATATAAGAACAGAGAAAGGTATACTTCTACACTCACTGCCTAGAATCTACTTGTTGATCAATACAATTAATTTATGAATAACTAAAGAAAGAGTTAAAAAGTAGAAAATTGCCCATTATTAAAATCAAAGACAGTTACCACTATGTTTCTAAAAATGAGCGATTAAAGGCACCTCTAAACTTTCAACATTTTTTCTGGTAAGCTTGCTTTAGTGAGACTTTGTATAAGTTAGAAAAAAAGCAGATATACAAATGTATAAAGCAACACTACTAATATGCACTAAAAAAGGCAGAGAATTAAAATGAGGTGCTCAAATGAAAGCTGACAAAGATATATTTCTCTTTCAAAAACTGTTTCAATTTTCTCCTATTTCCAAATACAAAAACATTTTCCAATATAGATCACTGGTCTGTTTTGAAACACAAAAATTTAAAAATGCAAAATTATGTCCAAATATATTTTAAAGGCACCTCTAGTAGTGAAACTTGAAGATTTTAAAAATCAACTGTAAATTGGCAAACTTACCCCAGAGTATTAATTATACATTAAGCAAAGCAGCAGTGACAGTTCTCTGCCACAGCCACTCTTGGAATTGGTCATGATGATGAATGTAATTTTATTCTTCATATATTTATGATTCATAGCCAACATCCTTTAAAAATTATCAGATGCAACTGATTGATGTAATTAGACCAGTAAAACGAATGGATTTTTCTGACATATTAGGCAGTAACTCATTTAAACGAGGTGACTAATTTGTAAGCTTCCAGGGTGAGATCAATTTTAGATAAGTAATTTATATCACTGAATTATATTCCAATTTATGAGGACAAAATATTAAGTACTTTACAGTCTGCTGAGGTGCTGCCAAAGAGCCATAGATTTTAGTGGTGGGGAAGTTAAGTGTGTAAATGTTTAATGACCTAAACCAACAAGCCAATATTTTAATGCCGTAAAAATAAATGATTGAGCTCAAAGCAGTGACAATTGCTAATTTATGAACTATTAAACTTTACCAGTATGGCTAGGTATGGCCAGAAATACTCTTCTAATGAAGAAAATATCTTTGAACCAAATAATACAGCTGGAATTTACTTCTAATAGACTTTGAATCAAGATTTGAAATGTCATTTTTATTGTTACTTAACACAGTGGAATGTATAGTTGAACTAGAGAAATGTATTTATATCTATTTAATAACACAATAAGATGTGAATGATTAGTAATACTACATGTATGTATATATCTATGTGAAAATATATATCTGCATGTGTATGCGTTTGTGTAATATGTGTATGTGTATATAATAAAAATAACTCAAGGGAGACTTATTTATTACATAATCAAGACAATATCTCAAGTTGTAATCTCTTTCTTTCTTTTTGTCTTATTTATTTATTTATTTTAAAAAAAGTGTTTCTCTGTAGCTTTGTAGCCTGTCCTGGGACTAACTTTTAGGCCATGTTGGATTCGAACTCACAGAGATTTGCCTTTCTCTGCCTCCTGAGAGCTGGTATTGAAGGTAGGCACCACTGCTGCCTGGCTTCATTCTTCTTGAAAGAAGTTAGCAACTATTTTTGTACACAAGTACATTTCTTATTTAGAATAATTAATGTGTCTCTTTGGGAACAATCTAGTAATTATCAAGTTGTAAACCATATGTACTAGCTGATTTTGTGTATCAACTTGACATAACAATAGAGTCACCAGAAGATGAAGCCACACCTGGAGAAACACCATCTTAAAATCCAGCTGCGAGGCATTTTCTCATTTGGTGATCAGTGGGGAAGGACCTAGTCCATGGTGGGTGGTGCCAGCCCTGAGCTGTTGGTCCTGGGTTCTGTAAGATCATTGTTGCTCCTTTCACAACCAAACTCTGGACAATTATATGTTACATTTTCAAGGTCTGATCCTTTTCATAAGACAAGATAAGTCACTTGGATTCTCTTTGGCTAAGGGTGTCCCATCGACTGGCCAGGTAGCAATGCTTGGCCATGCATGTAACTCTATGTTGATAAGGGTTCCCAGACAGAAAAAGTAAATGGCATTCAAGACTTAACAATAACAACTAGATAGCAGAAGCTTTAGTCTTAAGGAATAGATACAGAAAGTCCTTTACTACATGAGGTTTATGTCTACCAATGTGACCTCATGCCTAACCTTGAATCAGCAGCAAACTCCAGAGAAATTGACCTCATGTATTTATTTGTCTCTAGTGGCGACCAGATATTTTTCTCCAAGGGCAACAAGTATAATCTGAACTCATAGTAGCTGAAATTATGTACACAAAACATGTATGATCCCAAGCTCATTCACAATTGAAACTGATTAAAAAGCCAATGATAATGGCACTGGGATTTGTCTTCCTATGCCTGGATGGAGGATGGAGGGCCTTGGACTTCCCACATGGCAGGGTATCCTGCCCTCTCTTAGGACTGGAGGGGGATGGGGGAAGGGTGAGTGGGGGAGCAGGAGGGAAGTGGGAGGAGGGATGAAGTGGAAATTTTGATTTCTATTATTTATAAAGTAATAAAAAATTTATAAAACATGTATAAGATAAAGTCATTTATGATTACATGGGGCAAGGGACTCCAAAAGCTCCATCCATAGCTGAGATGTTATTGACAGTTAATGTCAACTCAGGCAAGCAAAGAGTTATTTTTCCTAATGGCTGTAGCACCAGTAGGTTGTTATGTCCCAGTGCTTAGTTCCACACCTGTTTACATATGAGCAGTATATGAGGAGTAATTAAACCCCTTGGGCATATGGTTCCAAGATATGTTCTATCCATATATGAAATATTGAAAGCACAAATAAATATATAAATATGAGGAAAATAAGCATCTTCCCCCTCATCAACCACTCTAGAGCCCATGTCCTCAATTGAAATTCTCATCCAGTCTATTGGGAGTGTAATCAAAAAGCAGAGGACAATGTTTTCATTTTTAAACTTAAGCATAAACCTTGAGTAATGACTTTGCATTCCACAAGAGAAAGTGTGTGTGTAGGGGGAGGCTAGTACAGGGATGTTCCCAGCACATTTGTTTCCAGGTGTTTAAATCCCTATAGCAATCCAAGTAGCCACAACAAAGGTAATGCTGAATAAATTGTGTATTCATGCAATGAATTATAACTTTAAAAAAGAGTGAATATTTGATGCATACATGAAAAACTTTAAATAATTACATAGATATAAACTATTATGTGTTTGTATGTAAGATCGTGTGTGTGGGTAAGCTGTGCTCTTATTTAAATAAAGTTTTAGAATGTGTAAGGTAATCCATACGTTATTAAGCAAAGTGTACAGGGTAGGCGAGGAAAGAAGGATGAAGATACACTTTTCATTGAAGAAGGAACTCTTGGGTGTGAAGGATATTCCCATTGCTCTGATCATAAGTTTCCCTTGATGCCTGAACTGACAAAATTCATTAAACTGACCGTGTTTTTTTTTTTATAAGATAATGCAGAAAGACTGCAAAGAAACCCCAAAGCACACATTTGGCAGCAATGAGAGAATCTCTTGAAAAACAGAGTAACTTATCAGCATAATTAGTTAATACAGTATTAGTGGATATGGTCTAAAATGATGTTAAAATCTTATACACTTTGCTACTTTTCTATTTACTTGTTTGATCAATTATTGAGAAGTATATTAAAACTCTCTTGTTGTGAGTACACATTTCCCTGTTTTTTACTTCAGTTATATTATAGTTTTTTATCCAACTGCTTTACTGCAGTATAATCACCACACGAATCTTGTGGATGGCTTTGCTGTCCTTATGATAAGAAGCACTGTCGCTCCATGGATTATATGGTTTTTGCTTTGGGCTCATGGCAAGGCAGATTTTACAAATATTCCCTGAGCCTAGGGCAACTTTTCCTTTGCTGCTTGTAGCAACTCCTCCTTTAGCACCTGGTATCTTCACACTTAATGTGTAGATCAATGGCTATATGAATTATACACGAGTTCTTTGACTGTATGTGGTTCACACTCTTAGATACATTATCAGGGGAATTCTAGCCAGAGTGAACATCTTGTACTCCTATTCCAGGATGCATCCATGTTTCAAAAGTAGAATTCTTTCATTTTTATTTATTTGTATATTTGTTTGTTTTAAGTGTATGGACTTTTACCTTCCTGTGTATCTGTGTACCACTTGCTTGTCTGGTGCCTGCAGAGGACAGAAGAAGACATGCAATCCCTGGGAATGAGAGTTACAGATGGTTGTGATCTACCATGCATGTGGTGAGAATCCTGTAAACCCTGGAACAGTACCCAGGGCTCAGAACTGCTGAGCCATCTCTTCATTCCTTTTCATTTTAAAATCTATTTTGTTGTTGTTAGTGATATGTGTAAGTTTGTATACACGCCCTTGTTGGTTTATATATACTGCATACATGTAGCAGCACCTGAAAGCCAAAAGAGGAAGTAAGATCCCCTAGAATTAGAGTTAGAGGCACCCATTCATTTCGACACGGATGCTAGGAATAGAACACGGACGTTGAGAACTAAAGTAGGATCTTATCTAAGATCTCGTAACTCTACAGCCATCACTCCAGTCCAAGGAAGTAAAATGTTCATTGGTGAAATGTGGTCAGCCTTCTTTCTTTTCTTCAGTACTGCTCTTCTGGGAAATTCTATTCAGTGTTCAAAAAACATTCACACACACATAGTGTTTCTGGCTTTATTAACTTGTTTTAACTTTTATTGAATTCTAATATATCTTAACTATTTGCTATGGTGTGAGCCTTTCTGAGTTCTGTGTAGATCCTGAATCTTCGCATTTGACATGAATTAAATATATAACCACTATAAAATGAAGCCTATTAAATCACTAATTTTTTTTTCAATAAAATTTTTTATTGAAAAAAAAATTTCCTCCTCCTCCCCGCCTCCCATTTCCCTCCCCGTCTCCCTTTTCCCCCCCTCTCCTCTCATTCTTCTCCCTCTCCCCCTACTACTTTCCCCCTCCCTCTCCAGTCTGAAGGGCAGTCAGGGTTCCCTGCCCTGTGGAAAGTCCAAAGTCCTCCCCGCTCCATCCTGGTCTAGGAAGGTGAACATCCAAACTGGCTAGGCTCCCACAAAGCCAGAACATGAAATAGGATCAAAACCCAGTGGCATTGTCCTTGGCTTCTCAGCAGCCCTCATTGTCCGCCATATTCAGAGAGTCCGGTTTTATCCCATGCTTTTTCAGTCGCAGTCCAGCTGGCCTTGGTGAGCTCACAATAGATCAACCCCACTGTCTCCGTGGGTGGGTGCACCCCTCGTGGTCCTGACTTCTTTGCTCATATTTTCCCTCCTTCTGCTCCTCCTTGGGACATTGTGAGCTCAGTCCCGTGCTCCAGTGTGGGTCTCTGTCTCTATCTCCATCCATCTCCAGATGAAGGTTCTATGGTGATATGCAAGATATTCATCAGTATGGCTATAGGATAGGGTCATTTCAGGTTCTCTGTCCTCAGCAAAAAATGGGATCTTGGGGGAGGGGGAGGGAGGTAAGGGGAGATGGGGAGAGAAAAGTGAGAAAGGGAGGTTGGGGGGAACTTGGGAAACGGGATGTTTGGGATAAAGGAAGGTCGGATAGGGGAGCAGGGAAGCATACATCTTAATTAAGGGAGCCATCTTAGGGTTGGCAAGAGATTTGGTGCTCCCAGGTGCCCAGGGCGATGTCCCCAGTTAGTTAAATCACTAATTTTAAAAGGATAAAGAGAGTGATATAATCAGGACACCAGCTCTTTAGTGAGATAGAATAAAGCACTTTCTTCTTAAAATCATATTAATATTTGCGTGCCTTTGGGGAAAGATAACAAATCCTGAAGTGACTGAAGGCTTTACATTAATTGACTTTATCTTGAGAGTCTGTTTATTTTTCCAATTTTAAAAAAAATCTCATGCGGAGTCTGATGACTCAGTGGTGCAGATTACTTGAGGGCTGACGGCTCAGAAATGAGAGTACTTGCTGATCATTCAGAGGCCCTGAATTCAATCCCCATCACACACATGGTAGATCACACCTGGGAATTCACTCTTGTAGTCTAAAATGCACATGGTGCATGCACACGTGCGTGCACACACACACATACACACACATTCATGCATTCATATATTCATATGTTCATGCTGAGAAAGACTCATTTTCATAAATAAATAAATCTTCAGTAATAACTCATCTCCCAGAGTGGGGCTAGATAAACATGTAGAAAAGATTTATTTTTCCAAGTAGTATTTAGTACCCTTAAAACTATCCAATGATGAAACGCCCCAGTAGAAACTTCATCTCCTAATGAAATGTGAATATCGTCCTTCTTCTAAATTTCATGAATGGTAGCATACCAAGGATAAGTACATAGATTAAAATAATCTGGAGAATTTATATTCTGTGCCAAGGATAACCATATTTTACAGAAGAAATAATTACACATGTGTAGTTATATGTGATTGTATATTGCTTTTCCTGAAAAGGAGTCAAAAGTGAACAAATTTTGTTAGTTACTGTATCATTAGAGAATAAATAGTTATAGTGCTTTATAAATTCCTGATATTGACTATACACTGTTAATATTAATGAAGTGCAAATGAGGTTTCTACACTGGACACATATACTTATTCACTCAAAACAGGGAGCTTTAGTATTACTGATAAATTATTTAACTAAGGAAACCTATTAGCCACTTCTTCATATTAAAATTCTGATTTTTACCTTAATATAAGTAGAAATATTATTAAAGCTTATAGGATTTAACAGTACACAGAAAGGAACACTATATAGCTTTTCCTCTTATATTCTGGATCTCACAATAATCTATGGTTTTTTTTTTTTTTTTGACTATTGTTCGTTTAACCTTGGAGAAGATGTTGTGTTGTCTTGTTCAAGGCTAAACATTCAGCTGGGACTTATATACAGCATCACCGGCAGAACAAAGTGATTGTTTTCAGCACTGATGATGGAAAAATATTTTTTTATTAATGCTGAAATCTGCACAGAACAATCATGAACCCTCAGTAATTATAGATGACTACATTGAGTCTGTAAAAGAATGGGTACACTGGTGACCAACCAAAATGGAGGAGAAAGATAGTGGGCCCTATGCTGACTGCTACACTATTTATTATAGGCTGAATTAAGGTAAAGAAGTATCATTATTTTCAGATGTGTAATTACTAGAACCCAACCAGACTCCCAGGAATACTTTCAATAGTGACACAGAAGTCTAAGAGTGAAGTAAATGGGGTATAAAGCAAATCCAAAAGTGGGAGAGTGAGATAGATAGGGTGAAGGATGCATTGGCAGAGGTAGCAGGAAAAGACTTAGGAAGAATAGGATGGGAAATGGGACAAAGTAAATATGAATGAAGTAAATACAGAACTCATATATGAAGTTCTCAATAAATTTATATATAAAAATGTTGGGATGGGAACTGAGGTTAGTATGTTAAATGAAAAGTATATATTTTAATAAGAAAAAATATGAAAAAAAGAATGTTACATAATTCACAGTACCTCTATGACCAAATATTCTTACCGAGTCACCTATGTGAATTATGTAGTTGATCATATTTAATCATTACAGTTTTATGAAAGCTAAGACTATGAGAATTCCTTTGAACATAGTAAAACTGACTGTGAACTTAAGAAATTTACCTTCAGTTCATGTGGTTTAAAAAGGGAGAACCTAAAGAAGCTAAATAAAAAGGTGAACCCAAGGGGAAAAAAAAAAAGGAGACAGCAGCTTAGCCAGGCTGTGGTAGCAGCTAGACATTTGCTCTTTCCTATATACTACAGTTCCAGAGATGAATCTTAATTCTGTTAATCTGCTCTAAATATCAACTACCATGCTAAATACAGAATTTAAATCTAGTGTAACAAACGACATACATTTTGCTAACATGGATTCTTCCTTGGGTTCTTTGAGAACACATGCTGATAAAACAGTGTTTGGCAGGAGGAAGGGAATGAGAAGACCCATTGCCTTTATCTACTTTCCTGTCTCCATTTCAAGTGCATTAATATTCTCATGGCATCTTTTCTGGTAAGAAAGGCTTGATCAATGATTCTCTTTACGAGTTAGTTTTGTGTTGCAGCATGACACAAGCTAGAGACATCAGAGACGAATAAGCCTCAGTTGAGAAAATGCTTCCATCAGATCCAGCTGTAAGGCATTTTCTCAATTAGTGATCAGTGAGGGAGGACTCAGCCCATGGGGGATGGTGCCATCCCTGGGCTGGTGGCCCTAAGTTTTATAAGAAAGCACACCGAGCAAGCCATTGGAAGCAAGCCAGTAAGCAGCTTCCCTATATGACCACTGCATCAGCTACTTCCTCCAGGATCCTGCCCTGTTGGAGTTTCTTTCTTGAGTTTCCTCTAGTGGTGAAAGCATTATGGAATTGTAAGGTGAGCATATGCATATTGCTTTACGGTTGTGGTATTTCGCAGCAACCGTTTAAACCCTAAAAGGTAATCTGATCATCAAGGGGGTTAAACAAAAACTAGAAGTCCGACTCCAAAGGCAATCTCCAAGCTTCTCAGAATTCATTTTTATTACTAGACTAAAACAATCCAAACTTGGCCTTTTCATGAGTCATAAGGACCATAAACTCCTTATACCTTATACATTTAAAGAAGAACCAATGAAAAGGGCTTTAAGTAGGACCCGAAGCTAAAGAAGAAAGTAATGACAGTAATTAAAACCAGTTCTTTTTTTTGGCCCAAAGCTAGCGAAATCTAAAATGTAAATCAGCAGAAATGGAGGGCGATATTTTATTCCACGCTACAAACTTAATAATACCAAAGTGCAAATTGGCAAGCAAAAATAGAGTGTTACTCTCCCCACCCCCACAATAAGAGGATGCTGGATCCCAGGCTTTATAGAACCCTCTTAGTTGACTAGAAGCTTAAACCCAGATAGTTAATTATCACCCCTTTGGTTGGCTACAAAGGATGGAGTCTGATTTTTATGCCCCAAACCCACTACACTATAGGCAATTAATCTTCCAATAATTAAATCTGAAGAGCAGAAATACTTGCATACCTGTTTCTGTTTTTCAAATGTTTCCCTTTGCTGTTTAGGATAATTTTGCTTTTTAAAAAAAATAATCATTTTATATTTCCATGTCCCTAATTCCTGTAACTACTAGTCTTCTAGTAAAGGCCTTCTAGTAGTAGTCTTCCCTAATGATTCTCTTCCTGACTGTAATATGTTTTGCGAAATTTCCAATTTGTAACTGTTTTTAGTTTCTTTCTTCTAAATCATGAACCTGAAATTGGATCTCTGTGTTCTTGTTGAAAGTGGCATCCCTTCATTCAGTCTAAATGGCTTTTTTTTTTAATTACAAGATTTTTTTATTTCATTATTTGTAGATGACAGCTGATCCACATCACTTTGAATTGGTAGGACATTCTTTAAAGAAAAAATGAAGTATTTTTAAAATTTCTCTTCATAGAATTTTTATAGAATGTTCACTTTTAGCAACTTTGTAATTTTGCCTGTACACACATTAAGCAATCAAAAAGCAGTGATTTCTTTCTCCAACATCCTAGTTTTTCATTACCAGTTTTACCATAATTTTGCTATGAGCTCTCATTAACCCCTTGTTTATTATAAACTCCATTTCGCAGAATTCTGATAAAGTACATAATATAGAATATGGACAGAATTCAATATGTAGTGAAGAGGGTAGCATTAATAGAAGTGTTGGCCAAATTGACCATTGTAGAGAAAATACACAGAAAGAAAGTGGAAAATAGGAAGACAGATAATTGTTTAGGTAGACTTTCTAATATTTTCTAAAGTCTCTGGAACAGATACTTTTATAAAAGAATATATTCATGTCCAGATGACTAATATCTCATTGGATTATCTCTTACGGGAAGGGGGGCAACATTATTTCTTTGTTCTCTAACAGAGCATATACTGGGAGAAAATGATCTGATATCTTTTTGGTGGGATGAAACGCCAATGGTATAGGAGATATGAGTAAACACTTGGGACTCTACTGTCAGTTACATTATAGTGAACCAGAAAATCCCAGCAGAATTGTTTTGAGCATTACGACAAGCTAAAAGATAAAACCACAAATACCAAAGCATGGACATGAGTTCATGGTTTGCATGATAGTTGAGTTACAATTTGACATGTTGTCAAACAGGTTAATACATTTTTCTAAGTTTGTAAATTATTATACTCCTTGTAATTCTTTCCATTTTAACTTCACATGAAAGAATATTTTTTTGTTGCGAGCCTAGGCATTAAATAGCTGAGCCTTCTCTCCAGCCCTACATGCCAGAATAAAAATAAATAACTCCATTGTCTTAAATATTAATGTATTTAAAAACTCATATATGTCTACCATCAAATGACAATAAAGAGGAAATCAAATCTCAAAAATACTGGAGAGAGTGGAAGATACTTTGTGCCTTAAAATTTTCACTCAAAAAATTTATATTGTCTTTCAAACTTGAATATATTCAGGTTAAATAATTTAAATTCAGAATGAAGAGAAAGAATGATAATCCATAGTGATGGGGACCTTATTAAAAGGAATCACTCCAAAATGTAGATGTATTATCTCTTGAGCTTAATTATGTTAATTTTGATTAAATGTTACTCTCTAGATCCAAAACTGAAATGGGTAACTGTTGTAAAAGGCTGCTTCTTCGTTTCCAGGCCACCCGACTCCAGAAATAACCACACAGAAATTGTGTTAATTAAATCACTGCTTGTCCTATTAGCTCTAACTTCTTATTGGCTACCTTTAACATCTTGATTTAACCAATTTCCATTATTTTATATTTTATCACAAGGCTCGTGACCTACTTGCAAGGTTCCTGCATTTCTGTCTCTGGTGGCAGCACCATGGCTTCTCTAAACTCCGCCTTCCTTTTCCCAGCATTCAATTTAATTTTTCCCTTCTATTCCTTTGCTCTATCACAGGCCAAGACAGTTTCCCTATTAACCAATGATATTCACAGCATACAGAGAGGAATCCCACATCAGGTAACATGAAGTGTAGAACTTCTTAGCATGTTTCTGCAGCATTAAGGTGATGATGATGATGATGATGATGAAAAGGGGATAAATTCTGAAAGAGGTTGGCACTAGAATGTTAAAAGGAATGACTATATTTTCAGGCCAAATGTGGAGCTGTTGTTTGGCACAGAAGTTAATGATCTAGGCTGACTGGCTAGAGTCTGAATCAGCATGATCTTGCCAGCATTCTCCTCTCCTGCCTTTCCAGGAAAACAAGGTACTTCCTGAAAGAGGGGATATTGAACATGCTGTTTCTTTACTCTGTGCCACACTGTGGTTAGTTCTCCCTTGTAAAGGAGGGAACTGAGGGACAGGGTAATAAGACAAAGATGTTTTCTGTTAGCTTATGCCAGTGACACAAATGAAACAAACAAACAAACAAACAAACAAACAAACAAATAAATAACAAAATGCTAAGGTTGAGTTTTTCCTGTTAAATGGACCTGATACCCAACCAGATTGCTGTCGATCACCTGTAATTACATCTTGCCTCTATGATAGCGCTGGCAATATCCTCCCAGGTTGATCACTGCTGTAGCTACAGAAGTCATATTTGGGTAAGATTACTCGTTAGTTTCCTTCTCTATCAGTCTTTACATCACTCTAGATTACTATCTCATTTGGCGAAGATTTAGGCAGCTTTTTTCTTTCTGTATTTGAAAATCTGTTCAGTTTTCTGAAGGGCTTTATGTATTTATACTAAGCAAAGCAACACCTGGGTTTCCAGTCATAGGAATTGGGCAGAACGTAAGATGGAATCATGTTCTCTGAACAGCAGGGTTACCAGAAAGATGAGATTACTTTTGTTTATAATATTAAATACGTATAATACTCTAGTGGAAGGAGGGGAAATTAAAACAGGGTGACGGGAGCTGTGTGTGCTTCTCCTGCCCCCAGGTGGCTAGATTTGGGTTCCAATTCCTAGAACAAGAATTGCAATCCCAGCTCTGGCCTGGGCTGATGGATAAAATAAGTCCCAGTCAAATGGCTTTTTGTGAATTTGTACCCCAAACTTTGGAAGCCAAATTAAGCATAATTAATAAACCTCAGAGTTGGATATAAGGGTTCAACCTAAAGACCAGAAAAGCAAAGCAGCCTGCCACTGGCTTTTACCATGACCTCTGTTTGAAAATAGTGATCCTACCTCCAGGAAACCTCAGAATGAGACTGTATCTGTGAGCTATCTCTTCCCATTTTATATTTCTCTCTAGAGCTGGGATTCACGGCATGTACCACTGGGATTAAAAGCTTGTACTGCTTAGATTCTATGGCAAACAAACTAGGGATTAGTACTACTACGTGATTCAAGATGTCTGTTACCATTGTCTTTCTGTAAGGCAGAGCAGGGTGGCTGTTTTACTCTCTGATCTTCAGGCAAGTTTTATTTATTAAAACACAAATTAAAAATCACTACAAACTCCTGCTTGGTTTTTCCTCCCTACACTTCTCCTTTTTCTTCTTCACGTCCACTCCCATCTACATCTGTTTCCCTTCTGTTTTTTATTAGAAGCAAAAGTGGATCCTAAGAGATAATAATACAACATAAAACAAAAAATGAACATATTAAAACTGAATCAAACAGAAGGAACGGAGTGTAAAACAAGGCAAAAGAACAGATATATACACAGCGAACCAGTCTTGCACACACTTAGAAATCACATAAGAATACAAATCCAGAAGCCATAAAAAATTAAGCAAAAGATGTATATGGTAAAAAGAGAGAGTTAAATAATAATAATGTTAAATACGACAAACAAACAAGGAAAACTAATAAAAAATAGGAAAAGAAAAACAGAAAAACCCTGACACAATAATATGAAACATGGAACCTGAGAAGAGGCAATTGACTTAATTTTCCGTTGGCCTTCTATTGCGAGGCACACTGTGGCACAACCTTAAATGTAGGTTGTTTTATCAGTGAGACCCCCTTGAATTTTTTTTCATTTGTAGGTGGCTATTAATTGGTGATAGAGTCTGGATTAAGAACCTAGACATGTGTTCACTTCTCTCAACCCTAGGATCCCATCTGCCTCAAACCTGTGTAGGCCATATCCAAGCTGCTTCAGTTTCTTTGAGTTCATATGTGCTGTGCTCTTGTTGTTTAGAGGGGCCTGTATCCTTAGTGTCCTTCATCACCTCTGGATCTTTTTCCTTACCTTCCACAGGGTTCTCTGAGCCTTGAGGAAAGTGGTATGTTGGAGATATGCTTGTAATGCTGAGTATTTATAGAGGCTCTTGCCCTGGCTGTGGATCTCTATTCTAAACTGCTGCAGGATTAGAAGATTCTCTGTTGACAACTGAATAAGGCAATGACCTATAACTACAGATGAATATCATTATGAGTCATTTTATTGTTACGCTTCTTTAGTATAATGGTAGTATTTGTTTTTTACCCTGGGTATCAGGGCTTTGCAGTCTCAGATCTTGCACAATGAAACAACATTGAATATTGGTTCAATGTGGTGGAATGACTGTAAATCAAATCAGATATTGGTTAATTACTCTGACAAAATTTATGTCAAAATTATACTAGTGTGCCTTGCAGGCAGGACACAACTGTAGATCTAAGGGTTTGTAATTGGTTGCTGTTTATGTTTCTCTGCAAGTTACCAAAGTAGTCACTAGTTTGAATTTTTCATATTCAGTGAGTTGTATAGGTGTTACCTTCAGCTGTAGGGCTTTCTCATCAGTTTGCTGAGAGCAATCTATAGCCCTGGCAGCAGCCTGGGTTACTAAGGGTTTCCCAGGAGAATCCTTTGGCCACTAACCCAGTTAGATATAATGTATTCCCAGTACAGTAATTAAAAAAAAAAACATGGTATTGGCACACTGATCAATAGAATAGATTGAAGACCCAGACAAATCTGCATACCTATAGCATCTCATTTTTAATGAAGAACCCACAAGTACAAACTGGAAAACAGGCAGCATCTTTAACAAGCGCAATGACTAATTGTATAGAAATACAAATAGATCCATATATAAAACCCTGAACAAAACTCAAATCCAAATGGACCAAAGACTTCTACATAAGACTATTATACACCAAACCTAACAGAAGAAAAAGTGACAATAATCAAGAACTCATTGGCACAAGAAAAGACATTGTGTACAAAACATCATTAGTACAGACACTAAAATCAACAATTTGTAAACAGCCTAATAGAACTGAAAAGCTTCTGCACAACAGACGATGCCATCCTTAGGACAAAGTTGAAGCCTACAGGATGGGAAAAGATTTGTACCAATTATATACTGATAAAGGAAAAATATCTAAAATATATGAAGAAACAAACAGGAAATGGATATCAAGAAAACAAAACAAAACAAAAAATAATTGTAAAATGTAAAAAGATCTAAAGAGAATTCTCAAAAGTGGAAACTCAAATGACTGTTAAACATTTAAAGCAATGTTCAACCTCCTTAGTCATCAGAGAAACAAAAATCAAAACTATTTAGGAATATCATCTTACAGCTGTCAGAATGTCTAAGAGCAATAAAACAAATAATATATTATGTTGTGAGCATATAGAGTTAGGGGGACAAAGTTCTCTGCTGGTGGGAGTACAAATTTAAACAGATATTCTGCAAATGAGTGTGGTGGTTCCTCAAGAAGATGGGAATCAATTTATGTCAAGATGCAGCTAGATCACTCATGGACATATATGAAAATGGTGTTTCATCCTATCACAGAGACACTTGCTAAACGTTGTTCATTGCTGCTCTTTCCAAAATAGCCAGAAATTGTAAAACCTTAAATGTCTTTCTACAGAATAATGTGTTTTTAAATGTGGGAGAGTTACACAATCATATAATATTCAGCTGTAAAAAATGAAACTATCATAGTCTCCAGTAAATGGGAGGAATCATAAAAAAAATCATCCTGAATTTGGTAACTCAGACCTAGAAAGATAAATAAGATTTGCATTTCCTCCGAGGTAGATATTAGCTGTTAAATCAATGATGAGCAAGCTACAATTGGTAGAACCCCGGAGATAGAGTGTTGATTAAGGGACACACGAGGACAGAAAGATCTCCCTAGAAAAGATATAGAATAATTATGAAAGGACACATAGAGTAAAGCAACAAGAGGACCAAACAGAGAGAATGATGGGGCAGGGTTACAAAGGAGGGAATATGAGCAGAAACAGATAAAATTAGAATCCATTTCTCAGGTAGTGCAGAAACCTAATGCATTAGAATTGTCCTAAAATACATACATATGTGTGGGTAACCTTAAAAGAATCACCAAATAAAGGAAAAGAATGAGCTTCACCTGGACATCTTTCATCAGCAAAAGTCCTTTTATGTGTAAAACAGTTTTTATGTAGTGTCCTATCCTTACCATCTAGCCTGTGTCTCATGGAAGATGTTTTTTTAAAAAACAAAAAATATTATTATTTTATGTGTTTTGGTGTTTTTCCTGCATGTATGTCTATGGGAGGATGTCAGCTCTCCTGGAACTGGAGTTATAGACAGTTTTGCACTGCCATGTGGGTACTGGAAATTGAATCTTGCTCCTCTAGAGGAACAATGTTCTTAACCATTGAAGCATCTCTCCAGTCCTATATTGTTTTAACGTGTGAAACAATAAAGAAAACAGAAAAAATAGATAGGAAGAGATAGAACGAAAGGAAGGATGACAGAAATAAAGTGCATAGGACAATGTCCAAAGACCATCTCATCCCACAGACAAAATTTTAGTGATAGAGATAAAGTGGGGTCATAGGCAGCAGTGAGTTCCGGAAGGCGCAACTCTTTACCCTGTCTGTTTGGCAACTGTGAATGCATGCAGCAAATCTCTTCAAATCCTGGGAGTAGGTCAAGATCATGATACACTTCTTCATCGTCTGCCTGCGAATCACTTTCCTAATCCCAGGACATCTTTTATTTTTTTTTCATCAATTCACAGGTGTCACAGCACTTCTAAAGTAAAGAAGAGCTTTGACATTTAGTTACCGTGACATTTACCATTGATATTAATGATGCAATAAAAGTGTCTTGCAGTATGCCATTTACTCAGAGTGATGCTTATTAATTACAAATACTATGTAATCTGTTTTAGATGTAAAAGGTTATGTATTCCTTCTATTTCACATTTTGATTAAATCTAAAGCAGCATGCATGCAGAATCATTATAAACTCAAATGTGAACTTTAAATGGGATTTTAACCCCAGGGATTTACATGTCAAAAAAATTTATGCACACTGAGAAAATAAGAAAAAAAAACATTTCTGCAAACAAGAACATTGTTTTCTGAAATGTTGATATATCTACTTATGATGAAAGAAGAGAATAAGGATCGCTGTTCAGGTGATTATTGAGGGGGTTGATTACCCAATGAAACTCAATGCATATGAGAGAAAGAAAACCGTACTGTGGTGCTAGAATAGAAATATTACAATATTCAATGAGTTCCTATTCTAAAAAGAATGATTTGATATACTAGGTTTAAAAAAGACTGCAAAAGAGGCTATATTTTAAAAATTATTTGAAGCAGAAGCAGACAATATGAACCCTGTTGGAAATAATGCTCTATAATTTTAAAAAGCATGCAGATCATAAAAAGTTTCCAAGGTTTGTATTTTCTCTAATAGTCTATTATGACTAAGCATAAACTACACTCATATGTATACTCATTCATTTCTTCATACTATGTAGTATGAACATTTTGTATTTATCTTAGATACATAGGCTCCACTATGTTGATATGACAACAGTTTCATACATAAACTTGACACATATAAAACTTTATTTATAAGCTCCAAATTAGGGGGATGATTTTTGGAGGAAAATGGTGACTGCTTTTAATATAAAAATTATTTTCACTTGTAAGATTCACTTTATTTGATGTTGTTGCTGTGGTTCCAGTAAAATAGAAAGAAGAACATGATTTAAATTTTTTTTGTGTTCAGACTCAGCTATGTTATATAGTTAAGTATAGATTAAGTTAAAAATATAAAGTTGATCCACTTATTATGTTTGTAAATATAAAACAACCTGAAATATTTTGCACACGAAGAATTATGTGAACAGTAATAAATTGACTCAAAAGGTTGCATTTAGATGCACAGACATAAAACAATAACACAAGAGGGCATTGTAGGTCATGGGAATTGAAATAATATAAACAGAGTACTGATTTATGAAATTCTCAAAATTATTTAAATAACCAAACAAAAAGAATTATACAACATTGTTTTCTGAAGGAAAGATAAAAATGATCCTGAATTGATATCTTAAGGAAACTGTTTTTTTTTTTCTTTCTTTTCTAACTGTTTGAATGAGAATGACCACCACAGACTCACACATTTTTAAACATATGGTCCTCAATTTGTGGAACTGTTTTGAAAAGATAATGTATGTCCTTGTTGCAGGAGGTGTATTTCTGAATTATTTGAATCTCAAAAGATTCATGCCATGCCTAATATTTTCTTTCTCCTCTTTCTTGTATATCAAGATGTACACTATCAGTTCTTCATTCCAGGATGCCTGTGCCCTATCATTAAGCAATCTAAGCCTCAGAGCATAAGTCCAGTTAAATATTTTCAATGCTTACTTGCCTTGGTAGTTTGTTGTAGTAATAGAAAAGTAACTAACATGGAGGACAAGTCATAAAGTAAAATTTTCAAAATGTTATGGGACAGAAGTAGGACTGTGCTAGCAATCAAGGCCAGAGCAGACTTGAGGCTGAGTACCGCACAGGAGCAGGACTGAGCCAGTGACCTCTGCCAGAGTAGGCCCGGGGCAACAAATTCCACAGGGGTGCGAGTGAGCCAGTGACCTAGGCTAGAACAGGCCTGAGACTGGGAACTCCATAGGAGCAGGTTTGAGTCAGCAACCTTGGGCTGGAAAGGGCCTGAGGTGGCAAGCTCCATGGGAGCAGGAGCAGATCCAGACCAGGGTCATTTGCAGAGGGGGAGGGACGGAGAGGGAGAGCAATGAAAGAGTTATCTTGATAGAGGGAGTGATTATGAGGTAGGAGAAAAACCTAAGATTGGAAAACACCAGGAATTAAAAATGATGACCACGGCTAAGACTCACAGCAATACCTGAGAAGGTTGCCTGAACTGGCTTTCTCCTGTAACCAGACTGGTGACTAACCTAATTGTCATTGTAAAACCTTCCATCTAGTAACTGATGTAGCCAAACACGTGTATGAACTACTGGAGTCCAAACAAACACAGGGAAGAGGGATTATAGGAGCAAGGGGGTGGGATCAACATCATGATGGAGAAGCCTAAAGAGACCTGATCTAATGGGAGCTCATGGACTCTGTACTGATTTGGAAATAATTTTCACAATAAGGAAATGATAAATGTTTTAGGAAATAATTTCCCAAGCTGTTTTAACAGCATATTTAACATCAAATGATACACAGTCAAATCATATAGGACTATTTTATATGTCATTATGAATAAATTGTATTGAACGTTAAGAGAGCACCTTCAATTAGAGCGGCACACTAATGACCAAAATGATATAGTTATCATATAAATTAATTTTAATTATCTTGCTTTAATCTTCTAGTCCAAAAGTAAACACATGTGGATGGTGTCAAAAAGAAAACATTTACTTAAATTTACTTTAGTTTGAAGAAGTAACTTGTGAGAACTATAACCTGTGGCTATAGATGAGAAGCAATTCAGGACGATGAGCCACATAGATAATGATATTTCTGCACATCATATCACTTGAAGCTTTCCTTTGGATTTTTGTGTATTTACAAGTAATAAGGGGTATATTCAACAATCAGCAGGTGTTTATTACTGCACAATGATATTAATAACTGATGCCTAATTACTCATCATCACAATACCTGCTCTGTTCGTCTGTATAAATATCAGACATACAGGAGGGGTTCTGAGAGGTTTGATTCACTAGCTGTAAGTATTCTCTGGTAAGAAATTACAAAAAAAAAATGATCAAAACTAGTTCAATGCTACAGTGAACTTTCTACAGAGTAATTCTGGATAGTTAAATTAAATTTCTGTCCATCAAAATATCCTGAGATTTAAATTGCTAGAAAATAGATACTTGTGTTATTTATCTTACATAGAGAAAAGCTAGCCAAATGACAATTAAAAATGAAAAATATTAGTAATTATCCAGTCATAATATTCTCCTATTTTGCACATTATTCATTGTTTAGGAACATGGAAATGAATTCCCACCCATTTTATCACATTCTCCATGATATTTCAAGCTGAATGTTTCCAGCAAGCTGTTGATAGGATTCTGTGCCGCTTTCCACTTGGGAATGTGCTATTGTCTACAATTTAATTACCAAGCTATCACACATTTCCCACGCATATGTTCATAAATTGAATATGGTGTCAATCATTCATTTTCTTCCTTCTGCTAAAAAATATCTATTTATACCATATGCTGCTAAAGTAATTTTTCTTCTTCATTGGCTTCTGGATTTCAGGAAGTTTTCTTTATTGTTTGCCATTGTTTGCAAACACACTGAGAAATGCTATTTGTCATTTGTACAAAATATCAGAAAAGCCTTCTGGTGACAAGCTCTTTCACAAGGAAAAAATAATTTAAAATGATGGAGAGAAGTTCAAATTAACTTTAGCTAAGGTTTCTTATTTCTAATGACTTTCATAAGCATTTTTATTGAAAACATATATAATATTGACCTTACACCACATGTAACCTACTCTAGCAAGTCTATTCCAGTATTCTATAAAATGTAACAAATTATATTAGGAATGGCTTTCCTCTGTAAGACAGTAGTGAGATATTGTGATACAATTCAAAAAGTGCGGCACAAAATGTTAACAAAAGCTCAACTTTAGGAAGAAATATACAAAGTTAGAATGCTAGCAGGTTTGAAATTTAGCCCATGAATGTAACCACTAGTGTGTACTATAAGGCACTCTTAAAATTCTTTGAACATTTAAAAATTAAAAGGTGCCTACATTTCTTCAGACTAAATGACCACACTGTGTTATTGCACTCTAATAAACTTTCTAATCAGAAACATAGATAAATAACTATATTAATACCAGATCAATGTGAAAGAAAAGTGTTAATATGGCAAACAAAACTTTTCTTAATATTTATCTTAGTATTTTGTTAACGCTTTCCTTTATTCTTGAGAAATTCATACATTTAGTTGTATTCAAAGCTGATTTCCTTCTGATATACTTTTCTTCCTGCAACATATGTCCTCCAACAACATGTACATTCACTTTTATGATCTGTAGATTAGGTGGAGCTGCCCAGGAGTACCTGATGTGTGGTCAACTACAGGACTGTGGGAAATTTGTCAGGTGCCACACTCTCAACTCTGATTCTTTCTCTGCTACCAGCTATAACATGCCAATAGTTACAGAGTAAATGATAGAGTGTGGAGAGTGCCTTCCCTGTCTATGCTAGTATTTTCCTGGCTTGATCAT
>NW_026067928.1:1006171-1060867 GCF_014885135.2 Alexandromys fortis
ATATAATAGTTTGCTATGGGCAACTAAAACTACATGGGTTCAGAGTGTGATAGCAATGAAGGTCCAGATGTCAACATTTCACAGCACTAAGACCAATCCTCCAACTCTTACAATTTTCCCTATTCTTTTTTAGGGATATTCCATGGGACATGACATGCCCCCCTTATGTCTGAAAACTGAGTACCTTGTTCTCAGAAATTTGTCCTGTAGTGTATATGTGTGTGTGTATCCTGTTGAAATTATACACACATAAATAATTTCAACAGGATACACACACAGAAAATATCAATTGACTAAAAACTGAAACCATGAATTTGAAGCAAAGTTGAGAGGGTTCTATAGGAGGGTTTGGAGGGAAGAAAGGGAATGGAGAAATGTTGTAAATAAAATACAATTTCAAAAATAAAACAAACAAACAGAAAAGAATTGATTATCTTCTTCTACCATCCAGTCCTGGATGCTGCTCTGAGGTCTGAGATACTCAAGCTTGGCAGTATCTTATCCATTGAACGATCACCCAAGCCTCAGACTTGCTAATTTTACAAATATAGCAAAATTCACAAAATTTCCAGTCATAGAATATAATGGAATTCTTATTTTGTTCCAGTAGATGGCTTACTATAAGCATAGAATCAGAAACCACTGGATATAATAGAGTATGAGATTCACATGTTCTCTATTTATATTACTCTCAAATTTAGCCTATTCCTCAAAACACATTTTAACAGCAGCTTTCTTAGCAATAACACATGAATAGCAATTGCTGTAGCGATGGTATATTAGTAGTAATAAACAGGACCTATTAGTATAGTGCTGTAAACTAACATAACTAAGAAATAATGAAAAAGTATTTTTTAAACAGTCTGATTTTGAATTACAATATCATTAGTAAATACACTAAGGCATACCCAGTACACAGTACTGGACAAATAAGTTTAATTTTTTATTGGGCCAATGTGGATTTTAAATGATGTATAGTCATATCTCTGAATATTTAATTATGTTTGAATAAATCAAACAATTGAAAGAGTTGTTACATGTTGAATAGCTAAAATATGCCATTATAAGAAAAATTAAAATGACAAGAACAATGCCTGATTCACAGAAAGAAGTAGTTGCTGCTGTTAGAAACCAAGTGGAATAAAATAATCCAAGTTCTACAAAAACTGAGGAATTGACCAAACTAAGGAAGGCATCAAGTAGAACAAGGTCAAACTAGAGATAGTAAATGCCCTATCACTCCTCTTTATATTTATTGTCTAAATTTAAAGATATCCATCTACATAAAATAAAGACATCAAGACATACTGATTTGGTATGACATCATCAGGTTATTATTTGTAAAGTTTATTCTGGCTACTGTGCAAGAATGATTTGGGTATTACCAATGTGAAAACAGGAAAAACATTCAAAGTCTGCTGTAATTTCCTAGATCCAAAATGGTCATTTTATAATAGCTTGATGAAATCAGAAGCAGCAATAGGTATCAATTTTATAATGAAGTTAAAAATCTTTGGTTTGTGTAGAAGATTAATGAGAGCACACCACCAAAAGAATTCAACATTTTGGCCACCACTCTTTCCACCTACTAGAACAGACTACAGAGGTATAAAATATCATTTTTAAAAAATAATATTATATTATTGTTCAACATTTCACAAGATCTTTCAGGTCCATAAGAGATCTAAATTTTCAACAAAAAGTTGTACTACTGACTTAACTACATTCTAGTTTTTCTTAGTGTCTGAATTTAACACAATGTAGTCTCTTTCTCTGCCCCAAGTGTTAGAGGGAAAAGAGAACTCTGGAATAGGAGAGAACACAGATTTCACCTGACCATTCATATATAGAACTAGAAGTTGTACACGTTTACTAGCAAAAATCAACTTACATACCAGTTCGAAAAAATGCCTAAATTGGACTATACCATGCTATAGAGTAAACACAATAAAAGGTAAAAAATGACTACAATTCTTACAATAAGGTAAGAAATTCATTTTCAAAATAAAAATCATACAAAAAGAGCAAAAGAAAATGAAAGTAAAAAATATGTTACTTAATATAAAATATATTAATTATGAGCAAAATAGCACACTGTCCAGAGAAATAATAAACTATATCACAGTTGCTAACCTAATTAAGAAATACAGAAATCAGTCATATTAAAATTATAAAATAATTGAAAAGTAATCTTAAAACTCTTAGGATTTTAAATTTACACATTTACCAAGACTTTACTAAAGAAACTTCTCCCTAAGGAAATATCATTCACAAATGTGTCACAGTAGAGATAATAGAAGAGTGAATTTAATTAATCACAAGTAAATAGGTTATTAAAATTTCCCATAAATGATTTGAATTTACTATCTCTGTCATTAAAGCAAAATCCGGCATACAATAAATATTGTTAGGTTAAAATTTGTTTCTATCACTCTCTCATTCTGTATACCTGATAATTTCACTTTTACATATCTGTTTCTTTTGTATATTTATATATAAAGTCAAGTCTCATTTAAATAGACTCTTTGATTCTAAAGCAACTAAATTTAATGATAAAAATTAGGATTTTAAGTCTACATATTTGCATATACATTGCTAAAGAAGCTTAAAAAACAAAAAAAAAATAAAATTATAGTGTGCCTTAGAATTTAAGAATATTACAAGCTTAAATACTATTACTGATTCATATAGACTTTGAAAATCAGGGCTAGTAAAATAAAGCTGTATTGGAGCATCCCCTGTATAAAGTATCTATGTATCTGATATTTATAAACAAATGTATTGTACATTATGGATGATTTCTATTTTCTAAATTCTTTAAATTTTTGAGTACAGCAAACGTGAGAGAATTTAATAAAAACTATATCAAATAATACTTTTTAAAAACTATATAAATTACTAATTCATGTTAAGAATCCTAAAAACATAATGATAAACTATAGCAGAGAAATATCTTTATAACCCTTGCGAAAATTTTAATTATTACGTAAAACTCATTTGTTGAAATCATTGACACCAATTTTATTTATATTCTGGGAATTAATGTATTGTTTCTAAAGGTTTCTCTACATTTATGTGTAAGAATGTGCGTATGTCTGTGTATATGGGCATGCTTATTCTCATTCTGTTGGAAACCAGAAGAGGGCTTCAGACCCACCAGGGCTAGAGTTATAGGTTGTTGTCAGAAACCAGATGGGTATGCAAACCTGAGCTTGGGTACTCTGCAGGAGCAGAAAGCATTTAACTGCTAAGCAATTTCTCCAGATACAATTTCACATGTTAAAATACCTTTACCTTATGAGAACAATTGGAAGTGCTATAAATACAAGAATAAGTATAGCACGTGATTAGAAAAAGTTACTTTTACATTTTTTTTCATTGAAAATATCATCCGACAGAGCAGCTGACCTTCAGTGTGACTCTTGTCATACTGTAGTGGAAACGATTGACTTTGCAGTTACAGCGACTTGGCACCTTCACAAACCAACTTTATGAGGCAAGACACCTTTGTGGTTTCACACTCCAGAAAGTTATTACAGAATGACACAGTTTGATTGTGAACCAGGTATCTATTATCATCATGGGAAATAGCATTAAGAGAATAAAATAAAACATCTAATAGAACAGTAGAGCAGACTACTTCTCTTGTTAATTCACCTCTCCTTTCTTTCAGTTGAGTGGTTGAGTGGCAAAATTGTGTTTGAAGCAAAAAGAAAAAGAAAAAAGAAAAAATATGGCCTGTGGTTTCTTAACAACTTCATATTTTACAAATTAATAATTGACTGAAACTAATAGTTATATTGTGTCAGCATTCTGTAACACTTTAATAACGTTTATGAGATGTTAAGCTCATCAAAAAAGGTGCTTTATCAGATTTATGATTTCAAAGGTGTCAGGTTAGGGGTGACTGGCTGAGTGTCTTTGGTTCACACAGCATGGCAGTGCATCACAGTACGACCCAGTAGCAGTGAAAAACCCACCTACTCTATTGCTGGAAAGTGAAAGAGATCCACAAACAGACTAGGATCCCACAATGCACTTGCGGCTACAGCTTCCATTATCCCAAAGAACTCACAATAGATCTCACCTATTAAATTTCCACTAACTTTAAATAGTGCTAATCTTTGAACCCCTCTATCGAACATGGCTGTTTTTAAGGTGTTTGCTCAAATAATATGATCAATATTATTTAGGAAATACATTAAATTGTATATACTATTTTATAGCTATAAGTTCCTAATTTACAAGCTAGCTACCAGAAATGAAAATGACAACAGTATTGATTTCATAGGACTATAGAAATGTGCTTATTACAGGGTATCTTTGTATTTCTGAATCTTTCTTGTCAGTTTGATGGCTGTGGACTTTTCAGGTGCTTGCTCTATCCAAGTCCATTCCAAAACCAGGGACTAATCTCCTGTTTTGTAAATTTGAACCTAATGCCAAATTCTTTCTTCATATCACCAGATAGTTTTAATGAAAACATCTCTGGGTCATTATAACATGAATAACAGTAATAATAATAACAAGCATAACTATAACTGTATTTTGCAGCCAAACTTTACTGTACTTTATATATAACTTTAATTCACTTGTTATGCTAAGAGATAAGGAAGTTGCTGTGACCTTTTCAAAGCCTTTCTACTTTTTTATTTAATATGATAAATGACACACAAACACACTAATCACTTGATTAAAAATCAAAGCTACCAAAGCAGCAAATGTTCACATTATTGACAGTCTATTGGTGAATGTGAATGTCTACTCTCTACTCCAAGCAATAGTTCTTTACACCGACTTTACTATATCATCCCTAGAGAAAATGCATGCTGGAAAATAGCAAGAAATTTATTCAATCACAGGAGATCATTTCTACGTAAACATTAAAATGTAAATGTAACTTTAAAAAGAAGTGCTGGTAAGCACTTTAAATGTTCGGCAACTACAAGGGTTTCACCATGTGGAAAAGTGAAGGTACATAGCAATATGTGGAAATAAATTCATAATGCATATTCAAAAAGGTCAAAATCTGTGAAATATCAAGGTCTTCTGCATTTTCATGTTTATTTATGTTGACATAGAAAAGTAAGCAAAGTCCTTTGGATTAGAAAGTGGTATTGGACAGAGAATGGATCCGAATAAATTTATAATATTTTATCTAAATTTAAATATGTTTTTATGCTTTAAATCTCAAAATTTTGCTACTTTAAATTTTTATCACTTTTAATTTTTGCATAAGTTATTTCTTAAACAATTGCAAAATATGTTGTTACAGAGTAATTTCTCTGCTTTTATTGACTTTGGCAAAATTCAAAATTATAACTGTTCAGAATTACATGCCCATCAAAACTTATTAGTTTGAACTGCCAGTGTGCACAGAACCTGGAAAAGTGGTGCTGAGACTTCACTCATGCACACATACATTGTTAGTCATAGTTTTTAAAATCAGAAGTGCTTATCATAACTGCCTGCTATCTAATTATTTTCATTTATTTCTGAAAATTTTTAATTAATTTATTTTTTAATTTCACTTTACATTCCATCCACATTTTTTCCTCCCACCCCTGACTCCACTCCCTCACTTCTCCTGCAGCCTACCTCCCATCCACTCCTCCCAATAAGTAAAGGCTAATGTGGTGAGTCAACAAAGTCTGGTATATTTTGTTGGAGTAGAAAAAAGCCCTTCCACTTGCATTAAGGCTGAGTAAAGAACCCCACCTGAGGGAATAGGTTCCAACAAACTAACTCCTGCACCAGGAACAGATTTTGGTCCTACAGTCAGGAGCCCTTCAGTTAGTCCAAGTTTCACCACTGTCTACCACAAATGGAGATCCTAGGGAAATCACGCGGAGGTTCCATAGCTCTTCTTCTAAGTTTCATGATTTTCTACAATCTTGCTTCAGTTGTCTCTGTATATTTTGCCCTCATTATCTTGTCCTCCCTTGCTCATATATTCCTTCCTTCCTCTCTTTGACTGGATTATCAGATCTTGGCCTGGGGCCAGATAGTGAACCTCTGCATCTAGTTATTGGATGAAGGACCTATGATAATAGTTGGGGTATTCACAAATCTGATTACAGGAGAAAGTCAGTTTGGGTATCCTCTCCACTATTGCTAGGAATCTTAGCTGGGATAATCCTTTTAGATTCTTGGAAATTTTTTTTGCGCTAGACTTCTCCCTAACTTCATGGTGTTTCTCTCTATCAAGATATCTCTTTCATTGCTCTTCCACTTCATCCCTCTACCTTCTGACCATCCTGATCCCTCATGATCTCATTCCCCTTCCCTCCCTTTTACTGTCCCCCTATACCCAGGGATCTCATCTAAATTCTCTTCTCGTGGCAATTCATGTGTGCCTTTGGAGTTCCCTTATTACTAGTTTCTCTGGAGCTGTGGACTATAGTCTCGATATACTCTGCTTAACATATAATATCCACTTAGGAGTGAGTGAAACCATGCTTGTTTCTCTGCATCTGGGTTTCCTCATTCAGGATGTTTTATTCTAATTATATCCCTTTGCCTGTGTATTTCATGATGCCATTGCCTTGTATACCTGAATAATTATCCATTGTGCAAATGTGCCACATTCTCTTTATCCATTCTTCAGCTGATGGGCATCTAGGTTGTTTCCACATTCTGGATATTATAAATAATGCTGCTATGAACATTACTGAGAAAGTATTGTTTTGGTATGATTGAGTGTCATTTGGAAATATGCCCAAGAGTGGTATCTCTGGGTCTTGAAGTGGACTGATTCACAATTTTCTGAGAAACTGCCATACTGATTTACAAAGTGGCTGTTACATACAATAGAAATAGAAGAAACAGTGTCGATCTCCTTTTATGAGGTTACAATTACCCTGATACCCAAACCGCACAAAGATGTAATAAAGAAAGAGAAATATAGACGCATATCCCTCATGAACATCGATGCAAAAATACTCAATAAAATAATGCCAAACCGAATCCAAGAACACATCAAAAAAATATCTACCATGACCATATAGGTTTCATCCCAGAGATATTCAACAACCAGAGTTGGTTCAACATACAGAAATCTGTCAATAATCCACCATATAAAGAAATATAAACAAACAAACAAAATACTGAAAAAGCATTTAACAAAAAATTCAACACCCCTTCATAATAAAGGTCTTGGACAGATCAGGTATACAAGGAGCATTTCTAAATATAATAAAAGCAATTTACAGCAAGCTGACAGTCAATATCATATTAAATAGAGAGAAACTCAAAGTTATTCCTTAAATTTTAAGCTTCATAGTATTAATTATACTTCTTGCAATAACCATTTAAAATATTCACCATTGAATAAATAAAAGCTAATTAATTTTGAAATCTCTTTATTTATTTAATTTTAGAACAAACTTTCCCATTTTACATGCCTACCCCAGTTTCCTCTTCTTCCCCTCCTCCTGATTCCCCCACCCACCATCTCCTACACCCCACTCCCCCATCCACACCTCAGAGATAGTAAGGCTTCCTATGTGAAGAAAGTCTGACACACCACTTTGAGGCAGAATTTAAACCTTCATCCCTATATAAAGGATGAACAAGGGATCCCTCCAAATGAATGAGCTTTGAAAAGCCAGTTCAAGCAGTAAAGATAAATTGTGGTCCCACTGCCAGTGGCCCCACAGACTGCCTCAGTCACACAATTGTCATCCACATTCAAAGGGCCTAATTTGGGCCTCTGCAGGTTCCTCCACTCTCAGTCTGGAGTCAGTGAGCTCCCATTAGTTTAGGTCATCTTTTTATGTGGATATCACCATCACGATCTTGACCTCTTTGCTCATATGATCATTTCTCCCACCATTCAAAGATACACACTCATACCACAAGGAAATTTGCTCAGCTGTGTTTACAGGATCATTATTTATAATAGGCAGAACGTGGAAACAATCTAGATGCTTATAAGCAAAGAATGGATATAGAAATGTGGTACATTTATACAATGGAGTACTACTCAGAGGTAAAAAAAAAATGACATCTTGAAATTTGCAGGCAAATGGATGAAAGTTGAAAAAAATCTGAATGAGTTAACTCAGACCCAGAAAGACATACACATCATATACTCACTTATAAGTGGATATTAGACATAAAGCAAAGGATAACCAGCCTATTGTCTATGATCCTGGAGAAGCTAGGTAACAAGGAAAACCCTAAGAGAGACATAAATGGATCCCCATTGTAAGGGGCAATAGACAAGATCTGAGAATTTTGGGAACATGGGCGGAAGAAGAGAGATGGAAGGAAAGGGGGAGGAGAAAAAGGAAGGAGGGAGTGTGTTGGGAGCCGATTTGACTGGCTGCCATTACAAGATGGCATTTGGCCCTGGCCTCGCTTGATAAATAACTCAATATTAAGGTTGCAGTTCTTCCACCAGAAAACATGGTGAGTTGTTGTGATCTAGCTGCCCACACTCCCCCTGACAGTCAGGGGAACTTCCTTGTGGTCTGTAATTGACAGGGATGTTCCCCTGCTTTCTTTCCGGCCTGTGGGTCTCCAGAAAAGCAGTTAAAGTATCAAAGTATCAAAGGTTGCTAGGCAGACTCCATATATAAGCAGCTGCAAATCAGAGCTCGGGGCCCCTTGCTTTCTGCTCTCCCTTCAACCAAGAGGCTCCAATAAAGCGTGATTTGGGAAGAATCCTCCTCTGGTGGCTGTTACTTCCTGCTGGTCAGGGAGTTCGCCGCAGGAGGGAATGTGTGGGAATGGTACAGTCAAGATGGGGGAAGGACAGAGAAAGAAAGCAAGAAAAGAGATATGTCGATTGAGGGAGACATTGTGGGGCTAGCAAGAAACCTGGCACCAGGGAAATTCCAGGAATCCACAAGAATGAACCCAATTAAGACACTAAGCAGTAGTGGAGTGGATACCTAAACTTGCCTTCCCCTGTAATCAAATTGATGACTACCTTAATTATCCTCAGAGAAACTTTATCCAGTAACTGATAAAAGCACAAGCAGAGATCCACAGCAAGCACTAGGCTGAGCTCTCAGAGTCCAGAGGAATAAAAGCTAATTCTTAAAAACTGTCAATTTGTTTATATATTATAGCATATATATTCATTTCAGTCTTTAAGTTATTTAAGGGGCTGATTATATGGCCCAGGGAATTACACCACTTGCCACCAAGCCTGGAAATGTTCTTGTTTCTTTGTTTGTTTCCCATTAGTTGAAAATGGTGAAAAGAGAAAACGGTTCTCAAAAATTATCCATGGGAGCCTGTTGACACACACACACACACACACAAACACACACACACACACACACACACGTTTCCAGACATATGTCTTATAGGCACATGAACACACTTAATAAATAAAGAAATGAGATATTAAAATTAATGAATTTATTTGGAAGAGTGTGCTTGAAAAGAGTGAGGTTCAGAGATAAGAACCAGACGTGGCTTATTAAGCCACACCCTATTGCACTTGGAGGCCTTTCAAACCTTTCTACTACATTTTTCCCCTTGATAGCCATTTTAAAGTATAAAGAGTTACTACAGTCAGGGAAATATTAATACACATATGTTTACTACAAACTCCAAACATCTTATCTCCCACTTCAAAGAGAAAAACTTAAGTTATAACAATGAACTAACATGCAAATATATTGTTAGGTTAGCTTCACTCCAAGGGAACTCACCAAAACATCTAACTAGAAAACCTCCAGAATCATAGTTAAAACTTGCAAAATATATATAATAATTGAAATATAAACTGTTTACAGTAAGACTGAAAGTGACACAGACTATCAAAAAAGATATGCATGTGTTTTATAAAGAAAGATTTGATTTCGGAACCCATTTGCAGTGGTAGAAAAACAGTCTCAATGAAATAGGTAGTTAATGCTCTCAATATAAATATTTTTGTCTTCCTTGAAAAAGTGTCATTCTAACCTTTTTAATAATGTGGTGTGCAGAAACTGAAAAATCACAATTTTATTGTCATCACATGTTGATGATAATTGTGTCTAAGAATACTTTTGAATATTCAATTAAAGGACATACTAATATTACAATTTTGTGAATGTAATTCAAATAAACTTGGCTAAGATATATGAATGTTTTTATGAAAAAACAACATACTTTTTAAAACTAATTTTATTGCACTTTTGGCAGGGTTTTATTTCATGCTATTGTTTACAGGGACTGAGGTGGTGCTTTGTTAAAATAATGTTGGAAAGTCCTCAGCAGCAATCTCCAGAAGCAATATATTTGTCTTAATTAGGCTGGTGTAATTCGTTTAACCAAGAAGACTAGACAATACACTAGTTTGCATACTGCCACCTGCTGCAATAGATAAGCTCCAAAATTTTGGAGTTTAAATTTTATCATCTCCAACGGGTGGTAGCAGGAAGTAGGCTGTATCCCATCAAACATAATACTTCTGCCACTGCAAATGTGCCTTTGTACTGTGATAGAAGCATATAGTCAGGAGATAGGAGAAAAAGAAAGTTTCTCAGATCATAGTTTAATGATCGATCTAGGTCTGATAGGGGAATTTATCGTGAGCGATAACATGGAAGGAAGGCTCAGGAAGGCAGCAGAGCAGTGGTTTGCCCCTATGCTCTCACCAGCTCGTTAAATCATCTACCATGTGTGACAGAAGATTGCCCACCTAGGAAAGTAGTTGAATCCTGAGACAGATGTTACAGATGCACTCACTTGTGCAATGAATGACATAACACACGGTAAGCTGTGAAAAGGAAAGAGTAGAGCAGGGATCTGGTGAGAAGCCAGTAAAGTCTGGAGATGCTCTGGGGTTATTATGGTGGCTCAAGAGCAAATTTAAGGCTGAGTTTTCCTGCCTAGCTAATAGCAGACTTGCTCAATATCCAGTAAGTCCTGCAGATGCAAAAGGCATGAGTATCTTCTTGTCTTTCTCCAGTGTCGGGATGTGGAAGGCACTGGGAAGTGGTGGGAGCTACAAGTCTGTCATGCTAGCTCTTACAAACTCCATATATATACACATATATATCACATGAATAGAAGTGCTTTTATAGATGACCAGATGAATCAATTAAATCCTGGCCAATTTAAAGGCTCTAAAAAAATCAACAAAGCAGTTTGATTGCTTATCATTTATAATTGGCTTCAAGTATTGATTCCTTTTTTTTTATTGAAAGAAAAAAAAAAGAAAAGAAATTCCCGCCTCCTCCCAGCCTCCATTTCCCTCCCCCTCCTCCCAATCTTCTCCTCTTCTCCCCACTCCTCTCCCCCTCCCTCTCCAGTTGGAAGAGCAGTCAGGGTTCCCTGCCCTGTGGAAAGTCCAAGGTCCTCCCCCCTCCATCCAGGTCTATTTGTTATAGCCAGAACCTGGAAACAACCTAGATGTCCTTCAATAGAAGAATGGATGAAGAAAGTGCAGAATATATACACATTAGAGTACTACTCAGCGGTAAAAAACAATGACTTCTCGAATTTTGCATGCAAATGGATGGAAATAGAAAACACTATCCTGAGTGAGGTATCCCAGACACAAAAAGAGGAACATGGGATGTACTCACTCATAATTGGTTTCTAACCACAAATAATGGTCATGGAGTCTATAATCTGTGATCCTAAAGAAGCTAAAAAAAGAAGATGAACCCAAAGAAAAACATATAGTTATTATCCTGGATATGGGAAGTAGACAAGATTGCCGGGCAAAAAATTGGGAACTTGGGGGTGGGGTGGGACTGGGGTAAGGGGAGATAAGGAGAGAAAAGTAAGAAGGGGAGAATGGGGGGAACTTGGGGAAACGGGATGATTGGGAGAAAGGAAGGTTGGATAGAGGAGCAAGGAATCACATAACTTAATTAAGGGAGCCATCTTAGGGTTGGCAAGAGACTTGAACCTAGAGGGGCTCCCAGGTGCCCAGGGCAATGTCCCCAGTTAGCTCCTTGGGCAGCTGAGGATAGGGAACCTGAAGTATTGATTTCTTAATACATTAATATTTTTGCAGATAGAAAAGTTTTATTTTTTATTTTTTATTAAAAATTTCCTTACTTTTCAAACTTGCCTTTCTACCTAGTTTGATATAAAGATATCTGTTGATGAGACACAACAAATGGGTAAGTTTTACATCTTTAAAATATAAAACCTTAATACAAATAATGATTTTAAAAATACTGAGCAAAAGTTTTCATCCCACAATTTGATGAGTCAATATTTACAGATGAGTCTTCCAAAATAAAAATTCACTATTATAACAAACATATACTTTAAAAGGTTGAATATCACCATGGATGCTGGGAATGAAACTGAGAACCTATTAGCACCAATATTATTTCCTGTACAAAGTGATAACACCCGTAAGATTCTGACAGTAGCTGATTATGTAGCTAACCCATGACACTTATGAGGTACCAAGAGTCTCATGGGATGGCTATATAATTTATTTTACTCTACAGGTCTCTAATTTTCTACTATCACAGGCAAATACAGAATATTCTGACACTTATACAATGTTGCACCTGCATTAATATTATAATCTCAAAAAAAGAAATAGAAAAATTAGCTTAAGAAAAATTGCTGGGAGGTACGGTATGCATATTAAAACAAAATGAGGCTTTAACGACCATGCTATTGACTGGCATCCAAAATTTATATTAGATGAAATTGCCTGGGGCTGGAGACATGGTCCAGAAATTGAGAGTACTTGCTGCTCTACCAGAGGACCAATGTTGGCTTTCCCAGCACCAACATGGTGGTTCACAACATGTAACTCTAATTAGAGGAGACGTGATGCCCTCTTCTGACACCTTCAGATACCAAGCACAAGTACACACAGATATGTGCAGAATAAATACTCATTCACAATAAAGAGAGAGGAGTGATTACAAGCACACATACTCATAAAGACATGCATACACGAGAGATGGGGGGAGGAATTTGTGATTACTTATGTTTACCTTCAAAATTTGTACAGAAATATACTAACAATTTATGCTAAAGTAATATTTTATTAATAATACTGATATTAGACTAAACAATGTGATTTTTTACAATGATTTTTGCAGTTCTGGAGAAATAACTATTTTATATTTCTACTACCAGAAAAATTATTTAATAAATAAGCCAAGCATACAATGAGTATCACAGAAATTATTATTTTGAGTTTCTCCCTTGTGATTATATAATAAGGACATTAATAACTGTTGAAAGAGAAATAAATGGAATAGTTTGGCATTATTTTGTTTACATGTCACTTTTTCATTTTTTCTTCTTTTTATCAATCTAAGCAATCTGATTAACCTGTATGTTATACTACTCTTTTTTCTTCCTAGGTAGCTTGTGCTTGCTTTTTATTTTCTATTCTGGATATGATGAGGGATTCTCCTCTGTATGCTGTAAATACCATTGTTTAATCAAAAAACTGGCTTGGCCTGATAGGGTAGATAGATGGGTAAAACTAAACTGAATGCTGGGAGAGAGAAGGCAGAGTCAGGAGAAGCCATGGAGCTGCTGCGGCAGACAGACATTCTTAATGATAGGCCACAAGCTTTGTGGTAAGATACAAAATAATGGAAATGGGTTAAATTAAGATGCAAAAGTTAGCCAATAAAAAGTTAGAGCTAATAGGCCCAGCAGTGACTTAATTAATACAGTTTCTGTTTGGTTATTTCAGGTCTGAGTTGCCAGGAGGTTGGGAAACAAACAAGCGACCCTTTACTACATGGATACCCATGTAAGTCACTCATATTTTTTTTTAACATTTTGTGTATTTTCAAATGAGAATAATGGCAAAAGCATATATAATTATTTTGATAATTCAAATACAGAATTTATGTAGACTTATAATGCTAATTTAAAAATTAGGATTTTCAAGTGAGTCCTTTGTATAAATGTAATCAATATTAACACTTAACTATATTGGTAGGTTCACAATATTTTTATTGGATAGTATCAATAATTTTTTCTAGAGAAAAATAAGATCAAATTGATTTAAAAAATATATTGTAAAAGTATGCTTGTTTAGCCATCTATGTATTATTTTATGATTTTGCATTTTATTCTGTGTCCCTGAAAATTGAATCAGTCTCTTCAGTAACATGAATTAAAAAAGAAAACTATTTATTTATCTGGATTCATTATAAGCCAATCCCTTTGTGGGAATTGTGTACATCATCATAATTAATCTTTGCAATAACACTGGGGATTGGAGATTGATTTCCATGTTACAAATGGAGAGTCACTAATAGCTTTTAAGATTTTAGCATAGATATTCAAGGCATTGATACATATTTTCCAAATATTAGAACAGGAATCTAAGAGGCCATAGAGCAAATACTATAAATGTCTAATGAACAACAGAGCTGACTGACAATTTTTGCTTCCACCATGACCCTGGACTTCCATTTTTTCACACTCTCGGGGCTTGTGTTTTAGCCTCACTCTTTGCCATTGGATTGAGATAAAACTAATGTGTGGTAAAGTTGGTGGAGTGACGTTTACATGGCATGTTCCTGATCATCAATAGAAAAAACAGTCCGCAAAGAACAGATCAAAAAGGGTAAACTTTACAAATTCCACTGTTCACACAGAAAAACACACAGAATAAGTTGACTGGGGGCACATAATTGTGAATATAAAAATCAAAGATTCCTAGTTTTTACAACTCTTTAGGCCTGAAGCTAGGAAGAAAAACACATTTCATTTTCATGACTCAGCACTCTTTCAATTCTTCTCCTATGTTAGTTTTCTCATCCAAAACCTTTAAGTTATTCCCATCTTTGTTCAGATTTCATATCCCAAACCACAACTTTCTTGAGTACATGGATGTAGAAAGTGCTCTAAGAGCATAGAGCGACAGAAAAATATTAATAATCTGAGTGAGTTTCATTATTTTATAATTTGTTCATTTATTGTGGGAGCTACACTTCTTGAATAGTCACTCCTATTAAAAATTTGAAAAGGTCAGCATGAATACCAAGTTACAAAACCACTTCATTGTTCATGTGAGGGATTTTTCTAAGTAGCAATATGTCTATGGATTTTAATTTGGAGAAGGGGCCATGATGATGATCAGAGTATTGAGATACTCTAAGAATTGAAGCAAAAAAGTTGCTGATAAGTATGTAGAATGAATATATACTGCAACCTGTAATTTTGGAAGTCATTTTCCTTCAGTGATATTCCCATATTAGAACACAAACTGATACAGTTGACAGCGGTAATAAATAGATGATTCCTGATTTAAATGAAAGACCTTCATTGTAGTTTTTAAAATAATGAAATAATAAGCAATAACCAAGGTGATGATTTCTACTTTGTTTTTAGGACTTTGACAAACTGTGAGACACTGTACAAAATTCATGTCTAGAAAATAGAGCTACATTTTCTCTGTTACAGAACAAAGTTTAGGTCATGATATGGAACTAATAGTAACAGATATATCTGAGCAAATTCAATATTTTTGCTGATAGAGGCAACACTTTAGAACTTCTCAATCTCTTTGTACTCATAGCCATGTATTTTTAAGGAATTCAGGTGCAGTGAGGTGATATTTTTAGTAGATAAAGAAAACAGTTATACTTGAGATTAAATTAATAAACATGTGCCCAATAATGTTAATAAAAGAGAAGACTGAGAAAAATATTAAGTTATAAAGGTCTTTTAAATTATCTCTATTTCTTCTATATCACCCTCTCTACAGGCAACAGGATACTGGCAATGTTTATCTCCAAATCCAGCCAGAGCTTTCTTGCATCAGTCACTGAAAATATCTATGAAATTGTAGCTTCATCTCTAGGGGTTAGTATTTCATGTTATTCAAGACTGCAAATGTTTTATTCTCCACAAAAGTAAAACAAAAGCTTTTAAAATGAACTTGGATAATTTTGACATAAACTTGCACAAGTCTAAAATCTCAAACTTGTGTCAAGTTTATGTCAAAATTACCTAAGTTCAATTTATTACCAAGTTTCATCTTGGAAACAATTTTATTTAAATTGGTTTTAATAATGCAAGTCATTTATCAGTGAGCAAAATGTAATAAAATGTATGTGTTACATCATATTTGATGACTAGTGTATTTATTCCTCAGTTTCCTGAGACTTATGTTTCCATTTCCTGTACTATCTTCTCAGTATAAACATGGATTTATTCTGATGCAGCAAAGTGCATTTTTACTACAGCTTCTATTTTCCCATTGGTGCTACTGGTCTAGCTTCATATAACGATTGTTTTGGTCCCTCTGAGTAAAAAAAAGGACACACTCTATCTTTCAAGGAAAGTCATAAACATGGTTCCTTCTAGAATGAGCTCATTCAATAAATCTCTTCTGGTCTACTACAATATCCCACATTGTTCTTATTGATTGAAAACTGTGCACCTCAGAATTAATGAAAAGGTGTGATGTGTATTTACTAAGGAAGTGTTTTGGAGACATTTATCCTCAAATTTTTATTCCTTTTTATTCGCCTTCCATTGGTCAATAGAATTAATCATATAAAAGGGCATTTTTATTATTATATGCATACTTGGAGGTTTTGAAATAAAGTCACAGCAAGTAAAGAATGCGCTTTGACTTTTGTGGTTTTGCTAGAGGGAAAATGACTTCAACTATTTTCTTTCATCCTCATATTTAAGTTGTAAAACAATTAAATGGATTTTATGGGACATTAAATACAGCAGTTTCTTACCAAACTTGCCATAAACCTATTGTGTACTTAAGGCTAGCTATGAGTCATGTATTAGTGATGGAAATCTAGGCTCACTACTGCACACAGTTAACTCACTGTGCTGAAGAAATCACCTATTTTGCCTCTGGGCTTGGGAATCTAGCTTTCAATCACATTGATAACAGGAAAGAAACTGGTGTTAAGAATTCTGCATTTATAGTCATTGTTTAAGGCGGTCTCAATTGATGATAAGAAAATACTGGTAAGTCCATTTCTGGCAGTTCTGATACATTCCTGATAAATGTAAGATGCAATTTATTTTTAATGTACATGACTTAAAAGACATTTATAATCCATGGAAGTTGTAGGAGAGACCCTCAGATAGGCCTAATAACAGTTTGTAAACCTAACTTTAGTAGACAAAATTCCTTCAAGCAAACAATTTGCTTTAAGGAAAAACACTGCTCCTTGAATTTCTGCCTTTAAAACTGAAATACTTGTCTTCAGTAAGGTTTTTGCTAGATGTTTGCAAAGTATCTAATTCCAGAGATTTATGTTAAGTATATTATCAGGTTGAAAATGCAAAATACAATTCAGTTCTTGCATAGCTATTATGAATACTGAGGTTTTTATATAATGATATCACCATCAAGACACAAGGGAAATTATTTAATTTTTTGCAAGTAAAATCCAAATGTATGAATAGGTTCCTGAAATTATAAGTAAAGAATAAATAATGTTGTTAATAAAAAGATATACATTAAAACCAGGCATCGTGGCACATGCCTTTAATCCCAATACTGTTTTGTGTTTGTTTACTTTTATTTATTTGCCTTTACATCTCAATCAAAATTTTCCCTCTCTTGCTTCTCCCAAGTTTCTTCCTTACCTAGCTCCTATCCCCATTCCCCGTACTCCATCCACTCCTCCTTCAGAGTTTCTATTCAGATACAGGCAGGTCTCCCACAGATATCAGCCATCCATGGTGTAGCAAGTTAGAGTGAGACTAGATACTGTGTCTTCTATTATGGCTGGAATAGGCAACTCAAAGAAAGGAATGGGTCTCAAAAAGCAGCCAACAGAGTCAGATACATTGATGTGGGAGTTCCTTTTGTATGCTGTGATTACCATTAATGAATAAAGAAACTGCCTTGGCGTGTTGATAGGGCAGAACCTAAGTAGGCAAGGAGGACAGAACTAAATGCTGGGAGAAAGAAGGGCAGAGTCAGAGAGATACCATGGTAGCGCTGCCAGAGATAGATGTACTGAAGCTTTGCTGATAGGCCATGACCTTGTGGTGATATACATATTAAACGAGATGGGTTAAATTAAGATGTAAGAGCCAATAAGCAGCTAGAGCTAATGGGCCAAGCAGTTATATAATTAATACAGTTCCTGTGTGATTATTTCAGTTCTGGGCAGCTGGGATAAATAAGTGGCCCCCTGCAACAAATTGGCAATCAGTTAAGAATTAGGGATAATAAAAAGGGGTATTTATTTGAGGGGAAAAACTTACAGATCACTGTCCCAAACAACATTCCTGTCATCACAAACAGGAAACAGAGTGTCTAGCCGCTGGAAAGGGAGCCAGAAGCAAGAGAAAGATTTATAAACAAATGCTCCATAGTCAGATCACCTGTCTGAAAGAGTCAGAGTTTGCCCTTGCAGGATGGCCCAGAAAGCTGGCATTTTAAAACAGTGTGGCTTTTTTCCTACTATGGCTGAAAACCCAAAAGCATGCAGTCAGCTTTTCATCAACAATTAAGTGTTTTGTGGCAGGTCCTCTTAAAAGAGCTACAAGGTTTTACAGCTAAAACTGAGTCAGGAAGCCTCTCTTAGATGAGAGCATTTGCCTCTAGCAAGCAGAGCCCACCTGAGAGAGTGCTGCTATCAGTAAGCTGTACTCCTACACTGAAGAATGGATAAAGAAAACGTGGCACATTTACACATTAGAATACTACTCAGTGCTAAAACAATGACAGATAATATCTTAACCCTCTGTGTGCCAGCTAATGCCTCTTAAAACCATGATCAAGGATTAGCCCCCTGAAACTTTAAGCAATCCACTAATTAAATGCTTTCTTTCTTTGACTGCTTTGATCATGGTATTTTACTCAACAATATAACAGTGATTAAGACATGAGTGAAGCTGGTAATGAAGGCAGAAAAAAGAATTATATGTACTTAAACATTTTATTTAAATCTACATAATATGGCTCTTATTATTTAACTTTTTTCAGGACATATAAGCCTCCAATAATAAATTGGATACATTTTAGGAATAGTAAATTCTTGTAAAGAAACTTTTGCTATTCCAAGGCCATCCATTAAGAAAAGCAGACTTGATATGGGAGTTGTGGATGTGTGTTGAAATGTTTCCTTGGAGTTATAAACAACAGAATGTAAAATTCATTTATATCCAAGAGGGATACTCATGTGGTTCACAGATTTATATAGGAATACTATGATACTACATATCTAAAAGATAGATGATACGTAACTAAAATATGCAAACATATATACATTCTTAGGTGATAATTAAAAGGAATATATATATATATATTATATACATATATATAAGATAGCACATGATATGATGATACATAAATGATAGACAAATGGATAGATAGACAGATAGATAGATAGATAGATAGATAGATGAATAGACATACATACATACATTCACAGGCATACATAATTGATACTTAGATGACAGGTTTATAATAGATGTGCAGAAAGAAAGAAAAAAAAGGAAGGAAGATAGAGAAAGAAAAAAAGAAAGAAAGGAAAAGAAAAGAAGAGAAAAGAAAAGATGAGATGCAAGTAGAACTATTTGTAACACAGGATCTCACATAGCCTGTTCTGGTTTACTGCTTACTACTCAACTGAAGATGACCGTGAGCTTCTGATCCTCCAGCCTTCATCTACAAATCTGTTTATATTAAAAAGTATAAACCACTGTTCCTTGTTTAACTAGCTAGGTATTGATCCAAGGGCATATATTATAAGTACTTCGCCATTGAGATGTGTTCCCAGCCTAAAAATAGATGAATTTTAAAGTATAAGTGTATAAAATATACATTTATGATCATATTATACATATGCAAACGCACAGAAGACACATTATTTTTTGTGCCCTTAGACAAGAATTTAGTTAAATAGTTGCTAGTCAAGTACCCTCAGTAATCATTTTCCTTTCATTTTCATATAGGTTATTATAAATTTCCTCAGACTTGCCTTGAATGCCCTATGTAATGCAGATAGGTAGGCTTTAAATTTGCTGTTTGGTGTTTCAGTTTTCTGAATAACTAAGACACAAGAACATTGTTCTATTGTTTTCACAGAAAAAAAAACCTGCCATCTCTCACCCAAGAGCTTTGAACATGTCATTTTTACATTTGAAGGGGAGAGTCTTTGTCTTCTCATGGCAAAAGAGGCATTCAGGAATTCTCTCAATCATGTCTCGATACAAGGAATACAAGCCTGGAGTAAACAGCTATAGCATCAAGAGAGTGCACGTGAGAAAACCTGTCTGGGGATTAGTGACACAATGAACTGACATGCAGTCTCATTACAGAGAAAACAATGGTGAATGTGAAATTGCCATCCTGTAGCGAGTATACATAAACTCAGTTAAGAAACTTCTCTTCTCAAGGACAGAGAGAAAGGACATTGTTTGAAAGGCTTCCAGAAAGTGCAGTCAGCCACCAAAATAAGCAAAAGTCAAGATGAAGAAAAGCAGTGCTTCCAATGGATGTTAAAAATGTCCTTTTAAAAAATGATCAGTTTTTAAACCTAGCTTTATTGTGTTAAAATTGATAGGATTAGGAATGATAGTCAATGATAGTTTTGGGACTGCATTTGAGAATAAGAGAAACTACCCCCTCTTGTTCTCCTTTCTTACCTCCCCTCTCTGCCTCTGTGGTTTTAACTAATGGGTTTGACCAAATTGACAGAAATCGTGAGTATTTTTCCCTTTGGGTCATATTTCCTGCTACTTTGCTTAAACAGTGCTTTTTTTTTTTTTGTTCAAAACCCAGTTGAGGAGAACAAATATATTTTTACTTCATTTTATCTCCAATAAAAGAGGATTAAAAGAGCCAACTACATTGCCAAAGAAACAATAAAATAGCATTGCCTATGAAGAAAGAGAAAAGGAGAAACTGAAACTCCCCATAATTCATTTAAGAAAAGAGTAAGCAGTTTCAATCCCCAGGCAGCAAAGCTCCAGTGCGTTTTTTGGTTGCTCTACAATGAAATTAAAAAAAAAAAAAAGACAGAGCAACAAGAAACAAAGAAACAAACTTTCCTAAAAACCTACATGCAAGTTCTCACCTTGTGTCCAGAGAATCTCTAATAATAAACGCTGAAAATTGCTTCGACCAGTCTCATAGGATCTCACATTCATTTGATAACCAGTTAATATGATTCTTCCTGCAGAAGAATATTTCTCCTGCTCCCAGAAATCCTTAGCTGCTTGTAGTTCATTGTGTAGGTTTCGGGTCTTTCCGACCTCATGAGCTCTCCTTGTTCACATTAGTAGGTTTATTGGTGTCGTTCTTTTTTCAGATTCTATTTAGGCGACGGTGTTAGTGAGATTTCATGGGTGTAGCTTTGGATATTTCTGGGAAATGCAATCTCAGAGCAAAGTCCCTGTTTTCTAGTCTCATCAGGAAACTTTTTGCAACAGATGGAGACCATTTCAGAAAACTACCACTGCTCAAAATAAAGGTTTTGGAGTCAAGTTCCAGTTGACATCTAAAGCACAGTCCTGTGCCAAAAGTACACACATCATCTCAGAAGAGGTTAAGGACAGAATCTAAGAGTCTGACAGCTTAAATAATCAGGTTTTGTTTATTTGTTTGTTTGCTTGTTATTTCTTCTTCTCTTCTCCATCTTCTTCTTCTAGTACAGCTGATTAACTGTATAGCTTGTCTGTCATATAGTTTTAATTTTAAACTATAGAAAAATTATCCTGAGCCTCCATTTGAGCCATTCTTAAATTCTTTTATTAACCAGAGTGTGAACCTCAAGAGCATACCCTTATTTCCTCTCTATTAGATACATAAATGGTACATCCAAAGAGTACATCTTAAACACAGGGTTATACAAAGGGGTCCTTTGAAATATATATTAGAAAATAATCATCACTCCTTCTATGTTCTTTTTATAGTGCTTTCTTCAGTTTTATTTAACCACAATCTACCAAAATCTAAATAAATAAAATAAAAATTGAAATGAAAAGGACAGTTCCTAAATTTTGATCTCACAGTTTTCTGAGTAGCACATATCAGGAAGCTATGAAGAAGAAATACAAGAAAACATGAGCCCTCAGCAATTGACTGAAAAATATCCTCAAAGCCCTATCTGTTTTTGTCTTTGTTCTGTGCCCCAGGCAGAGGACCCAGCTTCATCCTCTCTGAGGATGCAGAAAAATTTCTGCTTTCTTCTCTCTCCTGATTACAGGCATCAGTGCACTTTATCAACAAAGCCAATGTTTCCCTATCAAAACTTGCCCTACAGATTTCTAAGATGAAAATTCTGTCACCTGAGGAATGAAGGATTTTAGTTTGATATCAATGAAATCTGAGGACTCATTTAATTTACCTTTTTTCAATTTTTTTCTTGCATAGTTCTAGAAAGTACACAATAATGTAGGGAGGGATTTTACTGTATGATAAAAAGCAGTGTAAAATTTTCTTTGCATATCTGTTGTAAAATATGTTGATGGCTAGCTTGACCAAAAGCCTGAAAGGTATACATGTTTAATAAAATTATGTTCATCCCAAAAGATCCACTGAGTATAGGTTTTGTTCCTTTTTTCTAAACTTTCTTGTTTGTACATGCCCCTTACCTAAGAAACATGGTTTCAAAGCAAAGCCATACCTCCTCTTAATGAACCTCTGCTTTCAGAGCCTGAAAAGGAAATTTATACCTTATGTTTATGCTTTGAATTGCTTTTGGTAATCACAATTGAGAAACAGATACAGTGTGCTTCAAAACCACACAGAAGATATAAAAGCTTATCTGTTCTTGTGTTATTTGGAGCTTCCCTTAGGAAGAATCCTTGACTCTGGATTGATGGTAATGGAACACTTCCATGCCTCCTCATTCTTTACTCAGTAATGAGATCCTCATGTTATGAGAGTTTAAAACTTTACAGTGAATGAAACGGAGAATACACAAATAAACACCCACAAACATACACATAAACACTGCAGATGTACATATATGTACTAACATGCATGCACAAATATCACATTTATACATGTACCACAGAGGACAAAAACACACTGGTACACAAAATATAAATGCTTTAACACATACACTTAGAAAAACAAAGATACACATGTACACAAACTCATATAAAACTATACTGATACAGAAGCATACACAAATGTGCATACAAACATATGCATATAAATGACAAACATACACACATATGTACACTCATACATACACTCCTAAGCAAATATGAGTACAAAGGTAAATGCAGATGATACAAAACACAGACTAATACATGAACATGTGAATGCACAGATGTTCATAAATACACAGAAACACATGTAAATGTGCTCCCCAACACACATATAATTGCACAAGAATAAATATAAATATATAACAATGCATTTACAAGTAGACACACAAACATAATTAAACATAAATATACATTCACTAACCTACATTCACACAGAAAGATAGACACACTCACATATAAATATATGTATAGACAGACAGAAAAACACAAATATAAAATACACAGTTGCACACATTCATGCATACAACTAAAAATATACACACATAGACACATAGACTTATAAACAAAATAAATATGAACACAGTCATCACAGTCATTGTAGTATAGATATACACATATATGTATGTGACACAGATATATACATAAACATATAATACAGAAAACACATGCACACACATATACACATGTGCACAGACATACAAAAATCCACTACACAGACATGCATACAAAAACCCACATGGATACACCAATATTCATATACACACAAAGACATACACTCCTAAAAGAACCACAAATCATATATATACACACATACATATACATATATACACAAATAAAGAAAGACACATACACATGCATTTGTGTACAAATGTATACTCACGTGCACATAGACACACATACCCCAACACACACATAAAACCCATACACATACAAAAACAATTTTGAGTAACTTGAGAATTTCTCAAATGCCTGCCCTCTGAACAATTCTCAGAGGTGATTCAGAGTAAAGCTCTGTGTGTGTGTGTGTGTGTGTGTGTGTGTGTGTGTGTGTGTGTGTCAGTCGTCTGACATCCTGGCTTGTGATTTGATGCTTCAATCCTAGTCAACTCTTTATTGCATGTTAAAATATACCACCAAAAGATAAATAAGATACCTGCTTCACTAAAACCTTTTCAAATTCCTAAAGTGTAAATTCACTAGTACAAAAAAATAATGATTGTTTCAAGCCTACTTTTTTGTATACTTTTATTTTTTAACCACCATCTAATATCTGAACACTGTGGAATATAAGCTGTTTTGATAATTCATACATAATGTAATATTGACAACAATGAAAAATACCATAACCTGACAGAGGGTGGTGGCACATGCTTCTAATCGCAGCACTTGGGAGGCAGAGCAGGTGGATCTCTATGAATTCAAGGCCAGCCTGATCTACAGAGTGATTTCCATGACAGTCAGAGCTACACAGAGAAGTACTGTTTTGAAAAACAAACAAACAAAAAAACCCAAACATACCATGTTTTCTAATATACACCATTACTTTATGAGGAAACCATTTAAAGTGCTTGCCTTATTTTTACGCAGTAGAATAAGGAAGATACGTGGTAAAAGAAACTGGGAAAGCAAACTCACAGTCCGGTTTCCTCAACCGAACATTGAAGGTTTGTAATAACACACATCCCATAATGTTACTGCAATAAGGAGTAAGATGTATGATACATATATCCATATATGTAGTACTAAAACCTACGTTGAAATGAAATCTCAAAACCTTTTAAAAGTCACAGCATGTGCAAATTTAGTTGACAATAAATGGGATATTTTTTTCATAGATATAACTGAAAGAGTTTTATGTGTGGTCATGTCTATCAAGCATACTTCAGTTTTGGATAAAATGAAAAGTATTTCTTACTTTCTCAAGGTTAAATAATAACATAACATGGGAATATGGGCATCAATGCAACCAATTCACTGAAGAAGCAGGAGCATGGAAGATGTCAGTTATGTAGTCAATGCAGCTTTCCTTACGCCAGGGATGTTTAAGGANAAGAAATGTCTTTTATGGATAATTGAACATCCTTGTTTATTAAGAATTTACGTGGCTTCTTTAAGTTTTCTAGAACTTTCTCATTTGATTTTGATTTATTTTCTTATTTGGTTAGAGCCAATCCTGGTTAAGGCATGTTAACATGTAGAGCTTGGTTCAGAGGAAAGGGAATGCCCAGAAGTGCTATCAGTGCCCCACATGTTTTTTTTCAGTGGTATTTATCCTAGAACTTTCATTTCAACACTCCTTGCTTCCATATGCCTGTAAAGAACATATTAACAGAAGATCATCCTGACATCATCTGTATTATATTTTAATTCGCTTATTGTTTAACAAATTTATACAAATTTATATATAATATTTGTATGATTTTCCAAGCCATCCTTTGGCTTTTGGTCAAAATACTCTCAAAATGTGTAATATCTATGATGTAAAATTTCTAAAGAGAGTGACTTCCCTCCTAAGTCTCAATAAATATTACTTTATTGCTAATAAAAATTTTATTATTTTATATAATAGACTGTTATTCACAATAAAATATCTTCTCCTATATTAAATATTTAATAACTATAGTGATCTTTCTAGAATTATACATTATTCTTACATTTGATGAGTGTTTGATGTGTAAAAATCCCTTAGTAAATATTTAATATGTATTTTGAAAGAGTATATATCCAAAAACGGTGCTATAATTCGTTTTCTTTTTATGTAGAAGCTAGTATGGGAAGATTTTAATTTAAAACATATGAAAAGCACCTATAAGGCTGTGTTTTGAAAGTGATGCAAATAGAAAACCAAACCAAAGCTTCTCAGCTGTGTTACATAAACTACAGAAAACCATACGCTGAAACCACGTCTCATAAGACTGACAGTACCAGAAATGCTGCTAAGTTTATTAATACAATATAATATAGATCCATTATCTTAATTAGTGGTTTTTCCCAATTTTATACAGGATTTGTTTTCTCTTATTTAAAAGAAAGAGAGACTTGTGATGTATGCATTTTATTAAATTAAATGTCAAGCTTTATTACTGAGAAAAGAGTAGAGAGAATTAATTGTGAAGAAAGAGCATCCTTAAATAGTTGGTCCTGACATCAGCTTCTAATTTCTAACTCCTTATCAGCTCTATGAAATGGATTCTGAAGAACAATGTTTTATTTACACAAACAAGCAGCAAGCAACTCATTTCTCTGTGCGCTTTAACTTCTCCTACTGCCACAATAAATCTTTCCACTCCTTAGGGACTCGTTTTTCTCTTGGTCTAACTCATCCATGTCATTACACTTTCATATCCATGCCAGCCTCTTTAGAAGCTTGTTTTGTGGATGACATATTTATTATTTTTGCTGAGGAGAAGGTAAGAAGGATTAATATTCCATTGTATTTAAGATTAATGTAGTCCATTGCCAAAAACTGGCTAGAGGTGCAACTCAGCTTTTCAGCAAGCACTTACCATGAAGCTTGGACACCATAATATTCACATAAATATTTTCCCTGCAACATAATATCTACGAAAACTCATGAATTTAAAATTTGCTCAGCTATTCCTTCAAGGGACTGATTTTTTTGGTATTTATCTCTCTGACATTCCTAGTAATCATATTTCATGGTTGGCGGTATAACCACCATGTTGCTCCATTACTATGTGGATTTCTACACGTTCGTAACGCAATTCAGGAAAGTGTTTAAAACATCATTGACCCTATATTATATAATGGAATTTCCATGGATAAAATCAAATTGATTGGAAAGTTCCCCCTGCTTTTTTTAACACACTGATGTCGGCTACTAAACAAATAAGAAGTGAAAATATATCAAGACAAAAACTCAAAAGGCATAAATACCAAATAGAATTTGAAACATATATAATGATATGCCTGAATTTACCCCAATAATAATTAATGAAAACCCATGGGTTTAACTTTTATGGGTTTATTTTACTATTCTAGTTCACGTTTTTTTTTGATCATTTATGTGAATGTGTATGTGTGTCAGGGGGTATGGACATGTATAATGGACCCTACAGAGGTCCAATAATAAATAAATAAATAAATAAATAAATAAATAAATAAATAAATAAATGAAAAATAAGAACATTTGTTACTTTTGCAGACATCCTGTGTTTGTTCCCAAGTCTGCATATTATAATTTGCTGTAATTCCACTTCCAGGGGATCTAACTGTCTCTTCTATCCTCTGAAGATACCATGTGCACACATTGTTCGCAAAAGTAAATATAGACAATAACTCATACAAAGAATGGAAAACAAGTGATTGTTGAAAATAAGTTGCATTTACAATCCAGTCTTCATTCCTAACAACCCATTTATTTATCTTGTGGTGGTCCTTATCAAAGCGCTGATCTGATTTATTACATATTATATTATATATTTAAGTGTTATATTATGACACAAATAAGTACAGTCTTGATGCCTTATGTCTATATGTTTATACTTTAAATTTAATTTAAATAAAAATTGTCAAAGAAGATATGATCTCTGCTTTGCTGCCTTCTCCTGCGTAACACAGTGATGCACTTTGGATAAGGCAACCCATGAAAAACTAAAGAAATTTCACTGAACCCTACTTTTGAGACTCAATTTAATCGGAGTTACTAACAGGATCTCCAGGCAACTTCTGAACTGCTCAACCACTGAAGCCTATCTTCCTGAAATATTTGCTGATTAGATATATTCAAGAAACAGTCACAAATAACCATGGCATATTTAGATGAAAAAATTCTGCATCTTCCCTACTGAGGATGATTAGTATCTACAGGATAAGGGAAACAAGTACTGTTGGGATGCTCAGAAAGCAAAATCACAATCGCTATGGGAATCCTGTAGACCTACTCCTGCAGTCAAGAGAATGGATGATCACAGTTGGAATGGACAAACCAGAGATGCCTGGCCTGTCGCATACTAAAAGGTATTGCTTACTTCTTTTGCACTCGGGTCGCCTCCTCTCTCCATTTATGTTAACACTGTCTGGTGGCTGGGCTATCAAATGTGTAAGAGAACGTGAGTGACAATATAATTGACAGTTACAATCCCATTCTTTTCTTCCGAGTGTCTGCTTTGCTGACTAACTAGGCTCTAAATTTGCTAAATTAACTTGGGTGCAGTTATAATCTTTCATTTATGAATCAAGGAAAGTAGAGCATCATTCTGCGGTAGTTTGTGCCGGGCACCGCTCCCCCGTATCTGCGCTCTGTACGCTGGCACCCAGTTCAGAGCTTCGGGCAAGGAGCTGGAGGTTGAAATACACAAACACACACAGACAGAGAGACAGCGACACGGGTCATCCTTGAATGCCCCAAGAATGCCCCCTTTATTGTGTTCAGGGGCAGATTATATAGAGATAATCATGCCCCAGCCAAACCCACCAGAAACCACTCTCCTGCCATCAGGACTCCTGAAGGTCTCGTGCTCAGAGCAGCTGTAGGCACTCAGATCAGCGGATTACAAGAAATTCAGGATCTGGGGCCTCACTGCTCCCAGCAAGTTTGGTCATTTTTAAGTGGTTGCAGAAAGTACGGCACATTAAACCAAGTAATTGTTCGAACTCTAATCCTGCTTTCAAAGATAAACACCATGGCCCTGCGATGGCCCGTCTACTGTTGTCCTTTGGTACTGTGTTTCAGCCATCCCATGTTTTAAAGCACATTTAACCCTAAATAAGTCTTACATCACTTGACAGAAAAATCCTTCCTCTCCTTTTCCATACACAATAACTTCTCCACTAGTTTAGTCCTGTCGATCCATTATATGTGAAGGTTAAAGTTACGAGTTTGAGCCTCTGGAAGTGAAAAACATTTCCTTCATCCTCTGAGGTCTGTCAGTTAGATCTGTGAAGACAGATCTTGAGTTAATGGTAAAAATAAATAATGAGAGAAGTTTTAATCAGACGGATTTAAAGGCCTCTCAACCTGACAATATTTAATAGAGGTTTCCCTCTGACTGGACATCCAGGACCTCTCTTTACTTGGAGAATTATAAATCCCATCACTAACCCTTTTTTTTTTGGGGGGGGGGGTTTCGAGACAGGGTTTCTCTGTGGCTTTGGAGCCCGTCCTGGAACTAGCTCTGTAGACCAGGCTGGTCTCGAACTCACAGAGACCCGCCTGCCTCTGCCTCCCGAGTGCTGGGATTAAAGGTGTGCGCCACCATCACCCGGCATCACTAACCCTTTAAATATAAATATTAGCTTAAGCTCTTGTTAATTTTAAAAGGCAGATGAGCCTTTCTCAAGGACCCAAACACCACTTTTTTCAAAGTGACATCATCAAAAAAGAAAAAAGTACAATCCCCATGTCTGGAAGTGCAGAATGCATCGGTGAAATGAGCATCGATTGCCAAGCCCAGCTGGACTAACCAGGGAGTCCTCCAGCACCTCCCTGTCATCTCATACTTGTTTGTAAAATGTCTTCTTTTGTTTCAGTGCTGTGGAATTCAGTCTTCTGCTGCAGGTGTGCAGGTGTAATCAGTCAGAATAAGATCCTCCTTTGATTTTTTTTTTACCTGTCTGGGGAAATATTCCCTAGTCATTGATCATATTTGGATTCTGTTGTATCAACTATCTATTCAGCATAGTTAGAATTATAAATGAAGATATTTCCTCTTGGTTATGCTACTGAAGTGCAAAGTACATGAGTATTCACCAACTAATTCGCAAAAACTTTTTGAAACAGAAGCCTATACGATTTTAGTGGTACAGCAATGATAGGAATATTTGATTTTTAATAAGTATGCTTCATTTTAATGCTGTATTCAAAGATATCCTGGATGAATATTAATATTTCTCCAAAATAAAACTAAAAGTGATGAGGATCAAGACTCTAAGTAATCTTTAATTTCTTTTGTTTCAACCATTTATTAATATATAAATACTCGTTACTCCTCAAAGATATATTAAAACAAATATATAGCAGTGATTACATATTCCCAATCTAAATCTAAATTAGGCAGCCTGATATTCTCCAGTCTACTTTCTCATCCTCTTTCTGGTCTTTTGTAACTGATTTTTGATTCCTATGCTTTACCTTGATGCAGAAAATTCCTTACCTTTCAGGTAAATTGATGCACATTTTAGCCTAGTGTTGGCCTCAATCATATACCCTGAATCTTCTTGCATCCCTAACCATGTTTCAGGAAAAAAAATATCCTTGATCTCACCTCACCACTTGACATCAACCTTTCCAATTTTGTCTCTCACAACAAAGGCTCTAATTGATATTCAACATTTTTTTTAAGTTGGCTCTACAATTACTCTTCCTAACGCTCTGAAGAGTCAAATGCATGGCCATTTTCACTACTACTATCCTCTCATGGAATCTCAACCATTTATCTCAAGTGATAACCTGTGAACTTCAATTTTCCATGTTAAGGGCATAAATTTCTTTCTTTTTGTTTTCTTTTTTATATTTATTTTTTTTTGAAAATCCTTTTTTCATTATACATACAAATCCAAGTTCCCACTCCCTCTTCTCCTCCTATTCCCTCCACATACCGCCCCACCCTACCTCTATCCACTCCTCAGAGAAGGTAAGGCACATGGTTTTGGGAAAGGTCCAAGGTCCTCCCTACTCTATCTAGGCTGAGCAAGGTATACATTCAAGGAGAATAGGTTCCCAAAAGCCAGTACATGCAGTAGGGATAAATCCTGGTGTCATTGCCAGTGGCCCCTCTGTCTGCCCCAGCCCTGCAACTGTCAGCCACATTGAGCGGGACTAGTTTGGTCCCATGCTTGTTCCTTTCCAGTCTGGTTGGAGTTGGTGAGCTCCCATTAGTTCAGGTAAGCTGTTTCAGTGGGTGAACCCATCATTACCTTGACCTCTTTGCTCATATTCACATTCCTCCCATGCTTCAACTGGATTTTGGGAACTCATTCCAGTGCTCCGGTTTGGGTCTCTGCCTCTGTTTCCATCAGTTGCTGGATGAAGGTTCTATGGTGATGTTTAAGATATTCATGAGTCTGACTACAGGGCAAGTCAAGATTGGGGCTCCTCACCTCTTTTGCTTGGTATCTTAGGTGGTGTTAACCTTGTGAATTCCAGGGAATTTCTCTAGAGCCAGGTTTCTGCTAAACCCTATAATGGCTCCCTCAATCAAGATATCTCTTTCCTTGTTCTCATCTTGACTATCCCATTCCATCAAGTTCTCCTCACCCTTCCCCTTCTCCCCACCTCTTTCCCTTCCAACCTCCCTTCTCTCCCACCCCCAAGTTTCCAATTTTTCAGAACATAAAGTTCTTATTCTTTACATATGATATATGCACCCAGTACTAAGAATTTATGGATAAATGTGTTAATAAGTGTTTATATAGTACTTTTTTAATACATTTTAATGTTTCAAATTTACGTATTCTATTTTTGGGGTTATAAGTCATTTTCACCGTACATTTGTCTTATTTGACAGGCATCTATCTTACTATATACATAGTTTGCCATGTTTATTTCTCTTCAGGTTTTTTCTTCATGGGTATAGTATTATATTGTCCTTTCATTATGGCCTTGTAGTAATTAATAATAGTTCCTATTAGGAGTGTTAGCCTTTTTATTATTGTAGGATTTATTGTAATTCCCCCTTATTATTAATGAAAAGCTCATTACTTTTTTTCAAATTTAGTTCTATTAATATTTGTCATTATATACAACTAGTAAAAAGAAATTATTTTTATTCCAAAATAGCCACTTGTCTAGGAATTCCTGCCAATATTCAAGTGACTATAATGCAGTATAAAGTAATTAAATTAGGTATACATGTGGGGCCACAGCACATATGAGAAATTACAGCCATTCTCTGTGTTTCTCAAGTAAACTGTTCTGTGAGCTCACAGGAGCCTTGAACCGTCACCTATCGAGCAAACAACTCTTTGTTTTAAGTGTGCTACATGAAGTTCAAGAGCACAGAGAAAGGGTAATATTGCATATTTATTTCCTAGGAGCAGCTTGTTCTAGACCTTGTTCTAGGCCCCAACCTATCATGTCTCCCAGATGGACAGACAGAATTGGACTATATTATGTTTTATAGATACTGTCTGAAAATGACAAAATTAACACTCATTAAAGGGAATTAAGAAAATAAACAAAACATTCAGGGAAACAAATATTTTAGAAGTAAGAAGTATTAGATTCTCATATTCTTGGTGGTAGGAAGAGATTTTCTGGTCCAATCTGACAGATAGAGTGATGTTATGTATCTGAACATTGTGGTTGCGCTGTGGGCTGGCAGAAATTCTTAGCTGAGAGTAGATCCCCAAGCAGAAGACTAGGTCGGCTTGCAAAATCATCTTTGCAAAGTGATGAGATCACAGAAGAAGTTTTCAAACCTACGTGTGCCTGAAGTTGGGTCATTAAAACCCATCATAGGAACATATGTCCAGACAGACGCTGGATACCTCCCAAATGTAGTACTTCAGAAAAATAAAGTTCAGTTGCAATTCTGTAAATTTATATATTTTGCTTAACAAAACATTTCAGTCTATGCTAAAAAGCAGATACTAAATTAATATCTTCTAGTTAAATAAATAAGCTAGTTGAGGAGACTTCAGGAGCCTTGTGGTGGTGGTACTATAGATAGATATCTTTGCTTCAAGTGATGGGATGGTGAGCAGTCTGTATTTTCTGACTCTGAACAAATGAGAAGCATCCCCCAATTGGTCTCTCCATTATAGGCACCCTCTTTAGACACACAGTTTCCAGCTTAGACAAGGCCCTTTTCCACATGAAAGCTTACAGTTCTCCAAGCCAGTGCAAAGAGCATAGCAGCTGTGATACAGGACTCCGAAGAATCCAGCAGTGTCCTAGCCCAGGGTGGAACTGACTAAAGACTGTGCTATGGAAGCTGCTTGTTTGTTCTGCTCAGCGTTAACAACCAGCAAACTGAGGCTTCCCCTCAAGCCCTTTGCTTTGAACTAGTGATTTAGAGTCCCAGTTGACAATTTTTCTTTTTTGGAGTAACATGATTTTTCACAGGAATTTTTAAACCTTTCAGCTAATTATTTTGGTATGAGAAAAATACATCATTAAAAGGTAACCTTGTCATAAATTCTGCCGGCTTATTATTTTAGTCGTGGAAAAATATTAAGAAATGGCACCAGCGGCCAGAAAATCCAAGGTAACAATATTTAAAATGCTTTAATAGTTATGATATATTCATACATATACATAAATGCTTCTATACATATATATATATATATGTATATATATATATGCCCTTCTTACACAGGAAAATAATCACCCAATTTTGAAATAATATTATTGTCCTCAGGAAAAAGTTTTTATTAAAAGCCTCTAAAGCCTCTATATGTTTTCAGATATTGTAATACATAACTAATTTACAATATTAGAATATCTATAAATAAAAATATGATTATGGCAAGAATCCAAAAGTCATTTAAAACTAAACATAATTTTAAGTAGTTGTAGACATAAAATAAATATCAATGAGCCCATATTAATTTAAGTACATAGCTGAATGCAGAAACAAAATGAGAGTAGCTTTAGACATCCAAATAAAAGCACACCCAATAACTAATGAGAACACACATCTAGGTCCTTACTACATTCTTCCCAGGCTGCCATTATTTCCAAGGATATTTATATGAGGTGAGAAAATCCACTCTGTTTAAGGTTACGTCATTTCACGGTCTGGTCAGTTTCTGAGTGGAATTTAAAGAAGAACCAACCAACGCGACAGCAGCTCTCTCGCCCTTTTCTCTCCAATCCTTCACCATCCTGAAGAAACACTTCCTTTCTTAGGTTGCTCTTGTCAGGCATTTTGAAGCCCGAATGAGAAAAGACTGCTAAGTGTGTATGTATAGTACTGCTATGAATATTATTAAAAGTAAATGGACTTTATTTTCTTGCTCTAATCATTTCAACGTTAAGTAGGTCTTTGGCTATCTGTGATCCTAAGCATTTTCTTTTATTAATCTAATATTATCTAATATTTTGTTAACAATTTAAAATTGTTGGCAGTCATCCAAGGATCTGATTCCTTTTACTATCAAATACTAAACTTCAGATGTTTCTGCGTGTTCATTGCTCTTGAACTTCCCAGTCTTTTCGCCAAACAATTTATATTATATATTAACATACAATAATAAGTCAATGGTTGAGCCAAGACTGAAAGAATTATTTATGTGAGAAGAAATAATAATGCTTTGTGAGTAGAGAATTTAAGACAGAAAGGGAAGGTAAATTACTTTGTGCAGTGTATTAAATGCTTTTATTGATGAATGAGAGCTATAATATCAGTGAACTATAAGGCCACATATGTAGAATACAGACAGATAGGAATTATGCTAGTTTTAAAGTTTTGTGGCGAGTACTCCTCCAAGATACATGACCTCAATAGCTCCACCTAATTGTTGATAAAATTTCACACATGCCAAAAGAATGTGAAAGAGGACTTCAGGGTTCCTGCTCCACCAAAGGCATTCTGCATGACATAGAAGAAAGATATTGACAAACTGCTAATATATGTGAAACAGTCTTTCAAAGTTCCTGTTTCCTGAAAAAGTTTGTCAGATACTATGGGCCTGTAGGCTGAAGACAGGAGCCCCAACATTACAGAAACACTTTGGGCGACTGTCCAGGAACTGAGACGTGTCTGTCAATCCTAGAGTTTTGTAAGTTGCTTATAACGCACTGTTTATTTAGCTAATGTAATATCTCTTTGGTTGCCACGCACCGCGCCCCCGTGTCTGTACTGGGTGTGCTATTACACTGTTCGCGAGCTTCTGGCAAGGGAGCTGGAGGTTAAAATACACAAACACACACAGACAGAGAGACAGCGACACGGGTCGTCCTTGAATTCCCCAAGAATGCCCTCTTTATTGTGTGCAGGGTCAGATTATATAGAGATAGCCACGCTCCAGCCAAACCCACCAGAAACCACTCTCCTGCCATCAGGAACTCCTGAAGGTCTCGTGCTCAGAGCAGCTGTAGGCACTCAGATCAGGGGATTACAAGAAATTCAGGATCTGGGGTCTCACTGCTCCTAACATTTGGTGTCTTTATTTGAATTGAAGACAGATAGTTATAGTTTTCCTCAGTTATTATGAAGAATAAATTAGGTATGACACTTTAGACTCATAAAGATAAAACAGATGATAACATATTTTCTTTAATTTTTCCAGATATGACTAAGTATTGTAAGTATAATTCTTGCTTGATACTGGTTTTGTTATATCAAATTTTACTATGTTAAAGTTCAAACCTTCCTTTTATTTAGACAGAAAAGGGGGGATGATTCCCCCATGTATATTATGAATATGTTTTATTGTCATTGGTAAATAAAGAAGTTGCTTTAGCCTATGGAGGAGCATAACAAAGCCAGATGGGAAATATGAACATAGAAAAAGGAGATGCCATGTAGGTACCAAATAAAGGTGCCAAACCATACTGGTAAGTCACAGCCTCATGGTGATACACAAATTAATAGAAACTGGTTCATTTAAGATATAAGAGCTAAGCTGGAATATGCCTGAATCATTGGACTAACTGTGTTGTAATTAATATAGCATATCAGGACTCTGAGGAAAGCAATCAGGGCTCTGAAGCACTAATACGAGTTACTTCTTACAGATTTCCAAGGGTGGAGTAGGTTTTACAGTATAAACCTTATGGCAGTTATATTTTAACATTATATTTCTACAGAAGTAAGACAGCAATTATTAGATTATTAGACATAAGAGATAAGCTAGTAAATAGATCAGTGCTCATCCTGAATTGTCTGAAACATTTATACTGACCATCTGGTAGTCATCACTGAAGACATTTCCTTGGTACACATTGTGGATAGCAGCAGCCGCTCAGCAGGCAAACTGGGACTTGGTTTGAACTCCAACTCCATTTGGTTTTAAAATTTTTGAATACTGTATCATTGATAAAGATATGATTTAATACATACAAAACCTAAGGACACAGTGTTGAATAAAAAATAAAAACAAAAGTCACTATCATATACTTACCCTTGAATTTTTTAGGCACTTTGTGAGTTGAGTTAGTTAACCCAAAGCTTCTTCCTGTTACAATATAAGGACTGTTTCAACAAATTTCAAAATATGCTTAGCTATCAAGAAGTAATCTCATTACTTACCCAAGCTGGTATTAGCTCCCTAATAATGGGAATACAGTTATGAGTCACTAGACATGTGTAAGTAGCTAATTTGATTGGTGCTACTATGTAGTCAATGGTGCACAGGTACACTCTTAGGTAATCTTTCTAATAATTGTGCAAAGTAACTAACTGTCATCATTGAAACTATACCCAGTAACTAAAGGAAGCAGTGCAGTAACCCACTGCCAACACTGGCTGAGCTGCTGGAGTTCAGTTGCAGAGAGCAAGGAGGGATCATATAAAAAAGGGGATCAGCCGGGCGATGGTGGCGCACGCCTTTAATCCCAGCACTAGGGAGGCAGAGGCAGGCAGATCTCTGTGAGTTCAAGACCAGCCTGCTCTACAGAGCTAGTTCCAGGACAGGTTCCAAAGCCACAGAGAAACCCTATCTCGAAAAACCNAAAAAAAAAAAAAAAAAAAAAAAAAAAAAAAAAAAAAAAAAAAAAAAAAAAAAAAAAAAAAAAGGGGGGGTGGAGTCAAAAACACAATGGGGAAAAGTGCAAAGACAGAAGACCCTAGGGAGTGGAAGCCCACACAATATGCACTGACAGCTGGGAAAATTGTATGGGACCAAACTAGACACTCTTAAGGTGGGTGACAGTTGTGTGGCTCGATCTGTTGGTAGTCACACCAGGATCTTTCACAGGTGCATGAACTGGCCTTTTAAAGGCCAATCCCTATGGTGGGATAACTTTTCCCGTCTTGATAGGAGGGACTTGTTCCTGCCTCAAGTTGGCATTTCTGTCCTTGTTGACTCACCAAAGAAGGCCTCTGATGAATGAATAAGGGATAAGAAGGGAATGAGGTGGGGGTATAGGAGAAGAGGAGGGAAACTGGGGTTGGTATGCAAAGTAAGAAGTATTTTTTTCAAAAAAAAATGAAAAACAAACAAAAAAGAATATAATGTTTGAAGACAAACACTGCTCTGACGACAAATATTTGCCTTTCACTCTGAGAAATTCCTATAGGAATCCTATTGAGATGTATCTGAATCCAGATTAAACACATAATGGGATCTCTCCCTGTAAGTATACGTTTTGAAGGGGACATTGTTTGTTTTTGTTTTTGTTCTTTTTTTTCATAGCCTGTTCCCCAGTCCCTTCCTTACCTGTAGCCTGGGAGTCATTTCTGACAGCATGCTGGTACTAGGAAGCCTCCTTGAGACTAAGAAACAGTAAGAAGAGACTCCTATTTCTGCTACATGACTACATGGCCTCTGATTCTTACCTGTAGAGCCTCTGCCTTTCTGTCTGTCTCTGATGCTGATATCTAAACTCTCTTCAGAAACTCAACAACCATGTTGCTTCTCTGTTTTTCTTATAATAGTATTAATAATTTTTTAACAAACCTCTTAATCTGCCATGACCTACCGATATCATCTCCCTCTCAATGTCCATCTGAAACTTATGTTCATTTTTTAATTGGGTAAATAAGGTCAAAACTTTCATAACCTCAAGGTCAAATTATAAAAAAACGCAACAAATATTTGAGTCTGTTTCTGGTAAATTCCATGCTATCACCTGGAAAACGTGTAGCTTTCATGGTTTGTCAAATACAGATTTATACACCTAGGTTTTACTTTCTTGTCTATTAGAAATCCATGGACTCATCTATTAATCAATCGAGTAGTTAAAATCAGGAATCAGGAAGGTCATATTTTATAAGTCTATGGCAGGCTGTGTAGATGTATCTGTATTGTAATGAGTGGCTGGCATCTGATTTCATCCAATCTAGTTTCTTCCTTTCAAAAAAAATCAAAAAAACAAAATAAAGAAAAAAGCTGATAGTTTTGCAAACTCGTATGAGTAAAAAGAACAGATTGGACCTATCACTTTGAGTGGCATTTAGAATTGTTCAGTGGAGCCTGGATTGAAATTCAAGTGTCTCATTTAATGAAGGACCTACAATATCATATTTAATCATACATTTTATACAGATAGGTGCAGACTAGACAAAAAATAAGCATATCTTAATTTATAGCCATCCGTCAGTACAGAAAACTAAGCCCAAAGTGTTAAATTGTTTCTGTATGTGAACTTTTTGAATTTTAAGTGGACTTCTTGGGCTTGTCTTCCACTGTACAGCTGAGACTGGCATTGGGTACTAAAAAAAAAAAAAAAAAAAGAACAAGCTTTGAGAAAAGATAATCTCAGCTAAAAGTAGAGTGGAGAATTTTGCAGAGTGGCATTTCGAACTTGAATCTGTGAATTTGTCTGCCAGAAATTCAAATTAACTGTGCTATTTTGTCCAACTAGAAGTTTTAGCCTGTGTTTACAAAAACAAAAGCACACATCAAAGTTTGAAGCATGGGATGAACTAAACTAGATGAAACAAGGAACAAAGCATAGATATTTTAAAACCATATAGTGCATGAAAGAAAATTAATTTTAGAGATTGTTTACAATCTCTGAAATTAGAAAGCTACAGATTAGTTCAAATTGTAAGAGATTTAGAAATTTATAAAATGGAAAGCTTCTTCTCTGAATTTATAAAGGCCACTAATGAAGAAGATAATCCTTGTTTCTGGTGTTTTGACGTCCTACATGTTATTGAAGAGGTCTGATTAACGTACAAAGTGTGTGACAGCTTTGACTATGGGTCATGTTATTTGATGTGTATAGTGAAGGTGGACTAAATATTTTTTAACATTTTTTTATTGATTTTATTGAACTATACATTTTTCTCTGCTCTAAATATTTTAAGTATTATAAACATATACATCTTCAAGAACGTCTAATAACCCTGTAAAATAAGTATTATTACCTATCCAATTAATATACTAGGGACTGCAATGTGGTTAACACTATCCCAATCTGGAACCTATGGATTCAATGACTAGGCCATCTGCCTATGAACATCACTTGATTCTTGATAAACTGTTCAATCCCTAAAGGATTTGAGCTATGAGGAAAACAAAACCAATTGGAAGATGCAGGAAAAACTTGCATATTTGTGGAGACTGAATTTTTCTCAAATATTAAGGTGCTTTCATATTAAAATGAAATTTTGTCCCAGAATAGTATTTGTGTATAGACAAGATACATTGTATGATATATCCTTATGCATAGTGGTAACAAATTAACATTTTGTATTTACTAAAACATTTTCAGTTGTCATGACATTAGGAAATGATAAAGGTCTTTCCCTTGTCAACAAGTCCATCCTTACTGGTAAGTAATAAAGTAATATAGCATGTAATATCACTAAGCTATCAATTTTTAGGGAAGAGATAGTCAAAATTATAATTCAATTTAGCAAAAAAAAATTTTTAGAACAATTTTAGAACAAATTGCATTTCATACTGCTGTGAATACCAAGATTATATCTTCAGTACTTCTTTGGAGGCATTTTTGTTCCTTGAACACTCACTAAATGATCTAATCTAGTGATGTAATCAATAGTATTATGATAATTATATACTAATATTCAAAATATAATTTAAGTGTATTCCAGAATCCTAATTTCTTTAGAAAATGATAAATAATAGGCTCATGATCAACAGCATCACTGAATTTCATCTTCCCTCCGACATCCTCCTTATACACTTCTTGTCTCCGTCCTTGGTGCTTCTAACCTACCCTATAGTAAATAAAGACCTTAATACCAAAAGATGTGATAGTATAGGCTCTGGGCTATATTCTTCCTTTCTTTCTCTCTGCTTCCTTCCATTTATTTCTGCTCTTCCGCATTCCAATGCATGGATGCCTCAGTTTGAATACATGTGAGAGCCCATAGAAGAGACAAGAAGAGAGGGAATGACTTCTTCAATCTGGGAAATTAAACTAAGGACAGAAAGTGATGAACGGGGACTCCTGTGGCTTTGTGTGGGGCAAAGGAAAGGATACAGGACACCCTATAAAGGGGATCCTCCAGCCTCATACTCCCTTCGTTGGGAAACGTTCGTGCTTGGTCTTTGTACTTCTGACACCGATTACAGAACCACACACGGACCACATCCTTCAGCATCATCACAGAGCGTGTTGTTCTGGAGACGGATGTGGTCTAAGGGTGGTTCTCTCTCACATGATTCCCCATACTTCCGTGATTTCTCTTGCTGGCCTACATCTGGGTTTCTGCTTTGCAAAAAGCCCAAGGGCTCTTGTAACTTCTATAACAGGGCTGCAGTTCATACATGTGCTTGAAGTTGATCTCTAAGGACTCAAAGTGGCAGATGTTTGTCTAGCTGAATGCCTTTCCAAAAAAAAAAAAAAAAATCCAGGGTGAATCCCATATCGGGTGAATCCCATATCTTCTGGGGTTTACTCCAAGGTTATCCCCTTCTGATTCAGAAGCTCGGCAAACTGCTCTAGTTTTGTCTCATGGAATTTTACATGCTGGGACTCCTTTGGACTTTGACTATCTCTCCTTCTCCACCTTCACAGTGCCTTGGTGGAGAGACAAGTGCCCAGGGTAGAAGACCTCAGAAAACTCTCCACTCCAGCTTCTAACAGGACCTCACTGTATAAGGTCCTTGGCTAACTGGCTGCATCAGGGTCACTCTAATCTGAGGTCTATCTTATACCATACCTCCACAAAACTTATGTGGCTAAGGACATGTGTAAAGTTATATGTCATTTGTATTTTAATAAATAAACTTTGCCTGAAGATCTGAGAGTAAAACAGCCCCACTGATCAGTTTTACAGGCAGTGGTGACACAAACCTTTAATCTTAGTATCCATGCTAGTTTGCCATAAATATGGGGTGGTTGTGGTGCACAATTTTAATCCCAGTCCTGGAGAGGAATATAAAATGGGAGGAGACAGCTCTCACGCTCAATCTCACTCTGAGAAAGCTGGAGGCAGGATCACCATTTCGGACTGGGGTAGAAGAAAGAGCCCATGGCTGGCTATTTTGCTTTTCTGACTTTCAGGTTGAACCCCAATTTCTGTCTCTGGGTTTTTATTAACTATGCTATACATGTGGAGATCTCCCAAATCTCTGAGACTGGTCCAACCCTTAGCCAACTTTCCAGATCACTCAGAAGACCCTGTAAATTTAATAAGGACCCATGGAAGGATAACTCAATTAGAGACTCTAAATATGCATTTTATTGTGAGACATGGTCTGAATACAAGTACTGAATGGTCTGAAACTCCCTCTGAAAACCAAGCTCGTGTTGATCTCCCAGATCCATCTGCTTTGTCGCCTGAGTGTTGGGAGAAATTAAAGACAAAAATCTGTGTCTTAAACACCAATTCCTGTAATGAAGATTAATGAATTTATGTGCAGTGTATAATTCTATTTGAGAACATATAGAAAATCCCAAATAAATATGTGCATACTTAATGTATTTACCATAATTTTCCTTGTTTGTTTTACTTCTTTCCTAGACTTTTCCGTTTGTTTTCTGGGAAATGTCTTCTCAGTGTACTTAATCTTAGTCTAGACAAAAATTACAAGAGAGTTTACGATTTCTGTTTGAGCTCCCTGACCCAACACACACACAAGCGTGTTCATGCGCCATCTAAAATATATCCGGTTTCACCCAAGTATAATATTTAGAAATGATTCTCAAAATGTTTGCAGAATCTGTTCTCTGTAACAGATTTTGTTCATTGTCCTAGCAGCCTGACATTTTTATAAAACTGGTTTCCCTGTTTCTGCTCTTCCCTCCATAAACACCTCTTCAAGTAGTTTGTTTTATTTAATGATTTCCAAGGATGTCAGATTCAAATTTTTTCAGCTCTTTTCTTATAATGCCAAAGTTGTGTAATGTGCCATTTTGTATAATTCCTTTACTACTTAGATATTTATTGAAATAGTAATGTCTGTATTTATTAGAATCTCGCAACGTGTGTTTAGTATATCCACCGTCAGTTGTTGTTACTGCTTGTTGACTCTGTTTGCAGACAAAGGTAAAAATGTTGCATAAATTTTTGCTAGACATGCACTTATGAACCCTAGTGAATTACTCCACTGAGAATTGCATGCACCTATTGCAACTGAACGTAAAAGGGGAGGTTTATGTATGTCACCAATCACTCTTGAAAACTGTGGCATTGAATAGACATATCTAATAGCAGAGTATATTAACTCAGAGAGATTTCTATATCAAGGAGTAAGAGAGGCTACATTCTAAAGCAACGCTGTTAAAATAACTGAATAATTGTACTAATGTGTCAGTATTGATTGCAGCTTAGAAAACATGACATTGTTAATATGCGATATAATGACATCTTTTTAACTATAATTTTAATTTTCTTAGTCATTTATTGTATATGCAGTACATATATCCCATCCAATACTCCAATACTCTATATTTTATCTACAGTTCTCCATCCCATTATTCCTCTTTGTTCCACTAGTCAATTTTATTCTACCTTCATTTATTAAATGCACACCTGATTTCTTTATGATATAATATCTAGGAACCGCAAATTAGAGAAATCAAATGGTAGGGTTTTATGAGTAAGACTGGCTTACTTTACTTAATTAAAATTATGTATTTTTTTACATTTTCTTACAAACAGCTTGACATAAATCTCTGTAACAGAAGAGAATTTCATTGTTTATATATGTTTGTAACATGAGGGCCTGCTTGTTGGGGTTTCTGTTCTGCCTGGTTTCTGTCATCCCACCAGGTCCCACAGCCATTTAGCCCCAAAGAAATCACACAGAGGAATACATTAATGATAAACTGATTGGCCCATTAGCTCAGGCTTCGTAGTATCTCAAGCCCTTCTTATTAACCATCCTCTCCGGGTCTATGGCTTGTAGTTTTATTATCCTTTACTTTAAATATAATATCCACTTACAAGTGAATACATACCACGTTTGAGTTCCAGAGTCTGAGTTGCTTCATTCAGGATGATTTTCTTTCAAGTTTTACCCATTTACCTTCAATTTTCTTAGTGTCCTGTTTTTAACAACTGAGTAATACTGCATTTTATAAATGTACCACGTTTTACTTATCCATTCTTCCTTAGAGGGACATCAAGATTGTGTTTTGCTTCTGGCTATTACAAATAAAGCTGCTATGAACATGGTTGAGCAAATGATACTACATTTTTAAGGAATTTCAAATCCAATGTCTATTAATTATTTGAGACAAATGTTAAAATATAACTATTATGCATATATATTAAGCTAGTTCACAGGAATATTGATAAAAATAATTCTTTAAATTATACAAATATGTAAAAATATCGAAGCAATAACTTTTTCAAAATAAACTATTGTATAAAAAAAGAGAAAGTTGTGTGAAGTAGTAAACTCATTTTCATACAAGTAGAACATTCATGTTGTTTCATTTGTCAATAAAGTTAAAGGTACTCTTTCCATAGCCATCAAACAAATTTTCATTTCTATGCAGAAAATAATCAAACAAAAATGTCATATATTTGTTGGTAGGATATTCCAAATGTTACCTCTTCAAATATCTCACTCTGAAGATATTTTCTTCAAGGAGAAGACACCACTCAGTGGAATACAGATATTGAATTTCTCACGTAAATGCTGTAAGGATATTCCTATCATCCTTGAGCTTAATCAGAATGTTTTGATTTTTATTCCTGAGTATATATTTTTGTGATTACAATATAATTACAGCATTTTCCCCCTTTCTTATATTTCTGAAAGACTTCCTATATGCCCTTCTTATTTCTTTCAAATTATACCCTCCTGATAGATCTTTTTTTTTATAATTTGTTATCTACATTTTCACCTAGATGTTATTAATGCATTGTCTTAATTAGGGTTCCTATTGCTGTGATAAAACACCATGACCAAAAATCAAGTTAGGGAGGAAAGGGTTTATTTGGCTTACAGGTCAGCATTGCTAGTCATCATAGAAAGAAGCCAGGGCAGGAACCAAGAGGAAAGACCTTATCCAAAGGATAAGGAGGGGAGCTGCTTACTGGCTTGCTTCTTATAGCTTGCTCATTCCACCTTCTTATAGATTCCAGGAACATTAGTAGCCCGGGGACAGCGCCCTCGCCCATGAGAAAATGCCTTATAGTTGCATCTCAAAGAGGCATTTCCTCAGCTGTAGCACATTTCTCTGACTACTCTACTTTCTATTAAGGTGACACCACACACAAAAACACCCAGTACAATTGACCCCTTGTCAACTCAACACAGAAACAATCACAATTAAGCTATAACCCATACTTTCTTATTCATCTACAATATTAAAAAAAACTTTAAAAAAATCTCACAATTTTTACAAATTCAAACACACTAAAATTTTAGTTCCTTTAGAATAGCCAGTCTCTTCCCAGAAACTTTCACTTCAGTGATACTGGTCTCTTCTTAATGACTGTTAATTTATTAGCTCCAGTGAATATCATCAAGTACACCAGCAAAGAAAATCTTTGTTTTCATAGTTCCTGTATCTTTTAATCACAGCTGAGTCTCCAACCCTAGCTAATCAGAGCAGCAGGGTCTTAATTTCAATTAACAAATGGCCCTGATAGAGTCTTTAAATCTCCCCCTGAAGCATTGCAAGACAGGCCTCTACCCTCTGCACTGCTATCAATATTCCTATCTTCCAAGCTCCTATAGAACATCCCACTGACGTTTCAACACTCACTGGCTTGTATAGTCCAAATTCTAATGTCTTTCCACAATCTTTCCCAAAACATAGTCAGGTCTATCACAGCAATAACCCACTTCTGGTGCCATTTTTTCTTACTTTGGGTTTATAATGCTGCAACAAAACTGTATGCCCAAAATCCAAGTTGGGGAGGAAAAAGTTTATTAGAATTACAGTTCAGTACTGTGTTCATCAATGAAATAAATCAGAAAAGAAATCAAACATGGAAGGATTCTGGAGGCAGGAGTTTGATGCAGAGGACATGGAGGGGCGCTGTAACTGGCTTGAATCCAATGGCTTGCTCACCCTAACCTATAGAACCCAGGACCAGTAGCCTTGGCATACCATGCATCATTGCTGAGCCATCCCACATTGCCCGCTCAAGGAGGCATTTCTCCAGCTGAGGCTCCTTCTTCTGCTGACTCCAGCATATGTTAAGTTGACACACAATACCACTCAGTACATGCATACTCATACACAACACAGACACAGACACACAGACACACACACACACACATTCCTAAATATGAACAGCACACCACTTCAATCACAGAAACAGAATATCCAAATACTTATACCCATCATTGCAGGATTTTCATCGGTTCATGTATTTCATCGGACAGAGGACTGAACTATACAATGTATACAAAGGACTCAAGAAATTGGTCATCAAAAGAACAAATAATCCATTTTAAAAAATGGTGTACAGACCCAAGCAGAGAACTCTCAATATATAAATCTAAAATGGATGAAAAATACTTAAGGAAATGCTCAACATTCATAGCCATCATAGAAATAGAAATCAAAACTTCAAGACCCAGCAATACCACTTTTAGGTATATACCTAAAGACTGAAGAATGGATAAAACAGATGTGGTTTATTTACACATTGGCTTATTACATAGTGGAAAAAAATAATGACATTTTCAAATTTGTGGGCAAAAGGATGGATCTAGAAAACATCATACTGAGTGAGGTAACCCAGACCCAGAATGACAAATATCCCATGTACTCACTCATAAGTGGCTTTTAGATATAAAGCAAAAAAAAATTCATTCTATAATAGACAATCCTAGAGAACCTAGATAACAAACAGGACCCTAAGAAAGATACATTTGATGTGGGAGTGTCATATCAATCTGTTGATTTCATTGGCTGAGCAATAAAAGAAACTGCTTGGCTGGCCCTCATAGGTTAGAACATTGTTGGGAGGAGAAAACAGGATAGGATGCTGGGCGGAAGAGGAAGTGAGGTCAGACTCTGCTCTGCTTCCAGAGGGACCAGACAGATCTGATCCCTGGAGCAGAGACACCATGATGGACTGAGGCTAGAATCTTCCCGGTAAGCGCACCTTGGGGTGCTTACACACATCATTAGAAATGGGCTAGTCCAGGTGCGAGAATTAGCCTGTAAGGGCTAGAGTTCATGGGCCAAGCAGTTCTTAAATGAATACAGTTTGTGTGTTGTTATTTCGGGCATGAGCTAGCCAAGCGGCCGGGGTGTTGGGGACGCAGCCCCGCCGCCGCTCTTATTTCAACATACATTGATCTAATCTACATGGGAAGTAGAAAAAGCCAAGACCTCCTAAGTAAATTGGGAGTGTGGTGATCAGGAAAGAGGGTAGAAAGGGATGGGTAGGAAGAGAGGGAAGGAAATAAAAATAAGGAAGGTCAATAAAAACAATTAAGTAATGATAACACAATGAATGACTGTGACTGAAGAAAAGAACAAAGCTAAGGAAAGATTGTGTACATCATAGTCATTTTTCCATCTTAAAATGAGATTCCCAATGATAAGAAATGGGAAGTGAAGAATGAAACTACATGTCAACCTTTTGAGTGTATCAATGCATGTAACTGATTTATGAGCTATTACTTAGTATAGATGGAAACTGAAGGTTTTCTACCACGTGATGCCTGCTAGCAGACACTGCTGAACTTGAACATATCATATGAAATCCATACCTTTAAAATTAATTTTTACATGGTGGAGATGCAGCCTAATAGTAACACATTTGCCCAAAATGTGTAGTTCCTGTGTAATTCCCAATACATTAGAACTAAATAATAAAATCAATGGGGTTATTCCCTACATACATAAATCCAAAAATATATAAATGAACTTGAAAATATAATTTATCAAAATCAACTTAAAACTTTAAAAAAATTTCTGATGCATTTAATATTTATAAGGATGCCTACATTTATATAATTTTATTTTGATGTACAATAGTAATTAGCTAATTAACATTTTTGGATTCGTTTGAAATTATGTATAATTCAGCTGAATTGAAACTGTAATATTACTAAAATGGTCAATTCTAATATGTTTAAATTATTCATATTCTAAATACCAATGTCCTTGTTATATAGCACATTGCCACAGAAGAAATAATTTTCAAGTAGATATTGGTCAGTGAAAATTATTTTCTGAATATTGAAGATTCTGTTATAGGAACTACAAATAAAATTATCATGACTAATATGCTTAATGGTAATTCTGCAGATGCCCATTATAAATTTCCCCTCATGCTATTAATCACCTGAAACCTATTACCATTCCCACAGACATGATCATCAAGTATAATAATGTTCTTAATTGTCTAATTTTATTGGTTTTTGAAAACCGAGTTTGGAACCATCCTCAGGTCAAACAAAGGATTCCCACAGTAGCTCTGGCAAGGTGCAGCAAGTTATAAAACAACAAAACTCTGAAAACTTCACAAATAGGCCTCCTGAGTGTGCACACAGTGATATAAATGATATTAGATAGACCAACAGGGATACACTTCAGAAGATAAACTGGTACCTAAACCAATACAAATACAGAAATTTAATATTTTCTTTCCTATATCACAACTAAAATAGTTCACTCTATTTATATACATTTACATAAATACATACAAAACTGATAATAATTTGGCCATGATAAAGTTCTTGGAGAGATCAGGGATACAAGGAATGCATCTAAACATAATAAAAGCAATATCCAGCAGAATGAGAGCCAACATCAAATTAAATGAAGAGAAACTAAAAGCAATTCCATAAAAATCAGGAACAAGACAAGGCTGCCCACTCTCTCCATATCTATTCATCATTGTTCTTGAAGTTCCAACTAGCATCATAAGACAACAACAGGAGATTATCTGTAAATAAAGGATAATCAGGCTACAATCCTCAGTCAGAGAAGCTGGGTAACAAGGAGGACTCAACAGATGCAAAGAGTTGCCTGGGAAGGAGACTTAAAAGAGATCTTGGTAAACTTGGGTAGGGTGGCTGGTGGGAAGTGGGGGAGTATGAACATGAAAGATTGTGTTGGGCATTTGTTGTGTGGGAGGGATGGAAAGAATAATGAGATACCTTGATGGGGGGGACACATTTAGAATTAGGGAGAAACCTGATGCCTTGGAAACTCCCAGGACTCCTAAAGGATAACCACAGCTATGGTTCCTAGTAATAGGAAGAGGGTCCCTGAACTGTGTTTCTCCTCTAATCAGATTGGTGACTATCATAATTATCTTCAGAGAGCATTCATCCAGTAAATGATGAAAGGAGATGCAGAGATCCACTGGGACAAACTCTGGGAACCCTGTTGAAGTGAGAGAGGCAGGATAGTAAGAGCCAGACATTGGAGATAGGGGGTGAAGTCAAAGCCATGGCAGTGGACCCCACAGAGACAGCTGACCTGAGCTGGAGGGAGCTTATTTACTCTATATCCACAGCTAGGGAACCTCAATGGGACTGACCTAGATACTCTACATGTGCATAACAGCTGTGTAGCTTGGTATGTTTGTAGGGCTCCTCGCAGTGGGATCAGGATGTGTCCCAGGCACTTGAGCTACCTTTTGGGAATTCGTTTCCCTTGCTGGTTTGCATGCTCCAACCTTGATGAATGGGGAAAGAGCTTGGTCCTGTCTCAACCTGATGTGGCATTCTTTGTTTATTCCCATGGGAGGCGTGCCCCTTTCTGAAAGGAAATGGGAGAGTAGATTGGTAGGTAGATGAGAGGTGGGGCAGAAGAGAAGGGGAGGAGAGGGTTTAAGGGAAGCTCTAGTTGGTATGTAAAATAAATGAGAAAAAAAGGTTAATAAATAAATAAATAACTGCCATGCATCTTTATATGGCTCGATCCTGGATTGAGCTATAATCATTTGACCATTTCAAACTTCAATTTAAAGAAGTTTGATTTGATTACATGCACCTTAGAAGTCAATTTTTAAACCTTAATTTAGGATATGTGTACATATAAGGCTCAATATGCAGAGACTTAGGTGTGAGTTTCAGAAAACTATTTTCAGGAATATGGTATCTTCTTCTACTCCAAAAGCCCCAGGGATCAAATTCAGTTTTTAGATGTGGTGGCCAGGGCCACTACATGATGAGCCAGCTTCCTAGCCAGTTGTTTGGAATTTTGATGTTAAACCCCAAAAGTTGCATTTTATTAAAAACTGTACCTATCTAGTGAAACATTTATCTTTTTCATTTTCTTTCAAGAATAAATGCATTACCATAAAAAAAATTTAAGCAGATCCTGAACGTTGGCTTTAATGACTAAAATTTTATAATTCAGAATGACAGTCTTAGGATTAATTTTTAGTACATTTCCCTTTGAAACTCAGCAACATAGAATGGCCTTACTTGTGATACCGGAAACCTATTTCAATTTTTAATACTTGAAAATAAAGGCTTTAATATTTTGAATCAAGAAGGCAATATCTTTCTAGAACTTGTATTTTGATCTCAGCAATATTGTTCTCCTGCCAGTATCAAATGTCTTCTGTTTTAAAGGTGGGGTTTAATCAAACCCTAGAAGAAATAGAAACATTTTTGAAAAAAAGGAGTGAGAAAATAAGAATCTTATATTCCCCTCTCTAAAAATCACTTGTAAAAGCATTTTCATCACATTGAAAGGTATATGCTTATAATAGGGAGCAACACAATGTTAATGAAATATTAATGTGCACAGTGAGATCATTTTGATGGCAACTTGGAAGCCAGACCTCTGTTCACTATTACTTCCTTAGAAAGTGCAGGATCAAAGATCACTAAATGCACAGAATTAAAAAGATTTTTCTTACTGCCCCTCAGAGGGCAGCACTCATCTTATTTATAACCCTCCAGATCTTAAACCCTTAAACCGCTTTTATTGAAGCCTCTCTAGAATGGTACTTAAGTCAATTAGATGCAAAGGGTCAAATGGTCAAACGTCCAAGTATAAATTTAGTTAAAAGACAGAGCACTAAGACGTGTGTAATGGGCAAAGCTTTTGGAAGCTGCACTATAACAAATTACAGATGCTGAACATGGCAGAGGAGAGTGAATGTCTCGTTCCCAGGTATAGACTATATGTGCTTATAAATATAACCAAACTGCCATAAGTTATATAAGTGTATAAAAATTAACAGAGTTGATTTTACCTTTTTTCTGTCATTCTTTGTCTCATATATAACTGATATTGAAGTGTTAGGTTAGAATACTTAGGACTCCACAAGAATGACTCCAGCTAAAACCCTAAGCAATAAAGGAGAGGGTACCTGATCTGGTCTTACCCTGTAGTCAGACTGATAAATATCTTAAATATCACCATAGAACCTTATCCAGTAACTTATAGAAACAGAGGCAGAGATCAGCATCAGAGCACTGGAATGAGCTCCCAAAGTCCAGTTGAAGAGTGGGAGGAGTGAGAATAGGAGCAAAGAGGTCAAAACCATGATGGGTTCACTGACTGAGACAGTCAGCCAGAGCTAATGGGAGCTCACCAAACCAACCACACTGGGAAGGAACAAGCATAGTACCAAACTAGTCCCTCGGAATGTGATTGACAGTTGCATGGCAGGAGCAGACTGAGGGATTGATGTAGGAGGGTCCTCTATCTACCTGTTGCTTTCATTGGTTAATTAATAAAGAAAACTGCTTGGACTGATAGCTCAGAACATAGGTAGACAGGGAAGACAGAACAGAATTGTGGGAGGAAGAAAGCAGAGATGGGAAGAAGCCATGAATCTCCAGCACGAGATGGACATAGGCTAGAATCTTGCCAGTAAGCCACAGTCATGTGGTGATACACAGATTTATTAGAAATGGGTTAATTAAGATATGAGAGTTAGCCAAGAAGAGGCTAGAGATAATGGGCCAGGCAGTGTTTTAAATGAATACAATTTGTGTATTGTTATTTTGGATGTAAAGGTAGCCATGAGGGAGCCGGGCAGAACAAAAAGCAGGCCTGCTTGCCTCATCACTACAAGGGACCACTGGTAGTGGCACCATAATTTATTCCTCCTGCTTGTACTGGCTTTTTGGGAACCTATTCTCTTTGAATGGATATCTTGCTCAGCCTAAATATAGTAGGCAGGGCCTTGGACCTTCCCCAAAGCAATGTACCTTGCCCTCTCTGAGAAGTGGATGGAGTTGGGGTGATAGATTTCTTCTATCTTCTTAACTCTTGTTAGAAAAAAGAATCCTTCCCCTAAAAACAATAGAATTTCTTTCCATTTTTTTTGTAATCGAAGGACTATGTGAGGAAGTAGGAACATTCCACTCTTCATAACAGGAAGCTGCACATCAATATCTAAAACATTATTTTGAGGCAATTAATAGTATTCTATTGTTAGATGTAAAAAACAGAGGGGCACAATTTTTCTTGCTTTCTTGTATTTTTAGATTACTAAAAAAAGCAAGGATATTAAATTTCACTGCTTTGATAATAACTGATGGTTGGTGATAATGGGAATTTTTTTTAGAAAATCAAAATTCAGTAGTAAGAAATGGACACATTTTCTCCACTGAAACAGAACATATACCACTCAGCATTAAGCAAACATATGCTAAATAGGCAGACACAAAAGTTTGTTGACTTTACCTGAACAATGTGGGCAATGCGTGGACACTATTATGCTTTTAACATACAATAATTTAGCCAATGAATATAGATTCAAAGGTCAATAGTTTATATTTTAGTTAACTGATTTAAATCTTGAAATGATCAGGGGATATTAGTTCAGCAACGAAATAATGAGATTCAATATTGTGCTGTCTTTGAAGGTTAGGCATGAGGATGAACAATGCCAAGACTAACATATTTCAGATTCTTTATTCTACATATAGGACTGAAATTAACTTCATCAAGACACTTCATTATTTATTAAATTATCATATTAATGGAATTTTCCATGTCCTCATTAAGCTAGCTTATTAATCATAAATATTTAAAAGCACTATTATATTTTAATATACATTGTCTCAGCATTTTTATTAGAAACATGATAATTGGTATTTATTGGGTTTTTCACTTGTAAATTTCAACTAAAATATAAATTGGCACATTCACACATACAAACACACACACACACATACACATGTATATCCTTTAATCACTATGTGCATAAATAAATGTTTATAGCCAGATAGAAAAAGAAAAGGAATCTCAGCGAAGAAGGTTTCACTTTATACTGCATAATTTTGGGTGAGAGAGAAAACATGAAATTCAGACAGTGAGGGGGTACTGTATGTCCTTTATAGCTTTTATAGCTCAATAGCTTCAGTTCTACATTTAAAAACAATAGATATACATTGCTAAGAATAGTTCTGATTTTTAGAACTGTTTCATTGTTTTTAGAGTTTTTCATACAATTCTTTTGATAGTGTTTTCTCCTTTCCCCATCTCTTCCCATGACTCAAACTTTACACACACCCCAGAATCCCCATTTCCACACACACCCCAGACCCTCAGACCTACACTCCCACCCAAACTGCTATGACTAAGCTCATTAAGTAGTGTTTGAACTTGAAAGAAAAATCAAAAGAAGAAAAACATTAACATGTCCTTGCCTGGGACTGTGAGAAACTCTTAGAATTAGTTAATCTTCTACCACCATCTGGTGGTCATTTCTGGTATGACAAAATAAATTTAATTGTAAGAAACCTTGCACTTTATTCTTTATTAGCTTTCTATGGTGTGCTTTCTATCTAGTTCATGGCAACTAGATAATTTACATTAGTTTGAGATCATGATACCAGTATTTTACAATATCATGCTTGTAATACTAAGCTAATAAGTTCAAACAAGGATTATTAAACTATCAATAGGAAGTATCTTTTTTTAATTTTGATTGTCTTTTTGTCTTTAACATTACTCCTTAACCTCTCACGATACATATTGATTCATGGAAAAGTGATTAGTGAGTCACAAGAGGACATTCAGGGTGAATTAGATAATCATTTTCTGTTTGGCTGTGCTCTAAATTTTTATTTACCTTTTAAAGTAAAACTTTTGGCTATGGATCAGCAAGTGTTCTGGACCCATACTACAGATACACACTTCATGAAGACATTTTGAAGGTCAGTAATGCAAAAATAATAACCCTTGCCTTATTTACTCATGAACTGTTCAAAAATATATGTCCAGAGCCTGAAGTTTAATCTATTACTCAAAGATCCTCCAAATTAAAATCTCCCTTCAATAAGATGTCAGAGTCACAGAAAAGTCATGGATTAAACTGTTGGGGATAAAGAGTTACTACTATGGACCCAAGTGTGAGACCTCTGAGGGAGTAGACGAGAGCCACAAACCTTTGTGGAACCAACCAGCCAGAGACCTCTGCAAGAGTTACTACTCTGGACCCAAGTCTGGGACCTCTGAGGGAGTAGAACAGAGCCAGAGACCTTTGTGGATCCAACCACAGCCAGAGACCTCTGCAGGAGCAGACCCAGACCAGGGACATTTATGGAAACAGGACAGAGTCAGTGACCTAGGCTGATGCATACGTGAGACAGCAAACTCCATAGAAGCAGAGCAAATCCCAGAAGTGCCAAACAACCTCCAGGAACACTGATTGACCCACAGGGTGACTGGGTGGCTGGAAACATGACACTGATTGCACCATAATGACCAACCACCTGAGCCTTGGAACTACTAGACCTGGAAGATTGATCATAACAGTCACAGACAGTCACCACTAGACCAGTCAGAGAACAGAATGGATAGACAAACAAAGAACAAATGCAACACCACAAAGAGCAAAATGACACCAGTAAAATCTAGTGACCAACAACAGCAAGCCTTGAACAACCAAATATAGATGAAGCAGAAAAAAATTGTCCCTAAAATAGCTTCAGGAGAACGTTTGAGGCCCTTAAAGAGGAAATGAAAAATCCCCTCAATGAAATAGAGGAAATGAAAAACCAAAAATTGGAAGACATCAGCAAATCCCTAAAAGATTGTTTCATAAAACATCAAGGAATAATATTATTTTATATTTCTCTAAAATTTAAATTCATACACAAACACCACACATTTAGGTGTATATATACATCTCAGCAACGTTACTCAGTTCGTGTAGACAACATTCCTTTCAAAAGCCATAAACTCACAAAAGTCTTAATACCAGTGATGAGAAACTTCCTTCCAAGTGGTTGTTCTTAGGAACCCAAGTGGCTCTCAAAACAACATAACCTATTACTATTGCCTTTAGATGTCTCTTAGAGTTTGAAGGTAAGCTCTTATTGTTGAAGACTCCTCAACTTTATGACAAAAGTCCCAGATTACTTGATCTGGATCTGCTCTGAAAGCCTTCCCTTTTATGGTATCTAGCTTCAATACTATCTAAAAGTACTATGTAAGCTGCCCTATTACAGAGCTACAGTAATGAAAACAGTGTGGTACTGGCATAAAAACAGAGAAGTCAACCAATGGAATCGCATAGAAGACCCGAATTTTAACCCACAAACATATGATCACCTGATTTTCGATAAAGGAGCTAAAAGTATACAATGGAAGAAAGAAAGCATCTTCAACAAATGGTGCTGGCACAACTGCATGTCAACCTGTAGAAGAATGAAAATAGACCCATATCTACCACCTTGCACAAAACTCAAGTCCAAATGGATCAAAGACCTCAATATCAGTCCGAACACACTGAACCTGATAGAAGAGAAAGTGGGAAGTACCCTACAACAGATGGGCACAGGAAATCGCTTCCTATGTATAACCCCAGCAGCACAGACACTAAGGGCAACATTGAATAAATGGGACCTACTAAAGCTGAGAAGCTTCTGTAAAGCAAAGGACACTGTCACTAAGACAAAAAGGCAACCTACTGA
>NW_026067928.1:1062293-1079390 GCF_014885135.2 Alexandromys fortis
ATAGAGACGTAAGAAAGACCATTAAGAGCTGCAAAGGAGAAAGGCAGACCTATCATAATTACACCTGGGTCAAGGAAGAAATAAAGAAAGAAATTAAAGACTTCCTTGTATTTAATGAAAATAAAGACACAACATACTCAAACCTATGGGACACTATGAAAGCAGTGCTAAGAGGAAAGTTCATAGCACTAAGTGCCTACTTAAAGAAAACAGAGAAAGCACACATTGGAGACTTAACAGCACACCTGAAAGCTCTAGAAAAAAAAAAAAAAAGAAGCAGACTCACCCAGGAGGAGTAGAAGACTGCAAATAATCAAACTGAGGGCTGAAATCAACAAAATAGAAACACAGAAAACAATCTAAAGAATCAATCTAACAAAAAGCTGGTTCTTAGTAATGTCTTTAGGGTTTGGGTATCAGGGTAATTGTAGTCATATAAAAAGAATTTGGCAATGTTCCTTCTGTTTCTATTGCTTGGAACACTTTGAGGAATATTGGTATTAGTTCTTCTTTGAAAATCTTGTAGAATTCTGAGGTGAAATCATCTGGTCCTGGGCTCTATTTGGTTGGAAGACTTTTGATGACTGTTTTTATTTCGTTAGCAGTTATAGGTCTATTTAATTTGCTTATCAAGTCTTGATGTAATTTTGGTAATTGATATTTATGCAGAAAACTGTCCATTTCCTTAAAATTTTTCAATGTAAAGTACAGGTTTTCAAAATATGACCTAATGATTCTCTGGATTTTTCTCCATGTCTGTTGTTATGTCTCCCTTTTCATTTCTGAATTTGTTAATTTGTATATTCTCTCACTGCATTTTGGTTTGTTTGGATAAAGGTTTGTCAATTTTGTTGATTTTCTTGAAGATTCAACTCTTTTTCTCATTGATTTTTGTATTGTTTTCTTTGTTTCTATTTTGTTTACTTCAGATCTTAATTTGATTATTTCTTGCTGTCTAGTTCTCCTGGGCGAGTTTGTTTCTTTTTGATCTAAAGTTTTCTGTTAATTCAAAAAATGTTCAACATACTTAGCTAGCAGGGCAATACAAATCAAAACTACTTTGAGATTCCTTCTTATACCTTTTAGGATGGTATGAGATCCAAACTGCAAATCAGCTCTTCTGGCAAGTATGTGGCGTATGGGGAACACTCCTCCATTGCTGGTGACTTGCAAACTTGTAAAGCCACTGTACAAATCAATATGGTGGTTCCTCTGAAAACTGACAATCTGCCTGTGGCCACGTCAGAGGAACAGCAGATAGCAATTAAATGTCAGCCCACCAGGAGGCAAATCCCTGATGGGTGAATCTCTGCCAAGTAAAGCTCTGAGGCTATAGACCCTGGAATGTCTTTTCCTTCTGCTGTACTTTACATGTTTGCTGCTGCTATCTTTCTCTGGTATTGGGTATAGTATGAATGGGTATGAGGAGATGCCTACTATCTGCAATATAGTGTGTTTATCTCATGGAAACATCACATTCTACTAGGCTTTTTACATGTGGATTTTTATGAAGGTGATTCCTTCCTAAGCAGCACTGTCTAACTGATAATAATAAAGTTAATTTAAATACAGTTTTGTTGATAAAAAAATAAAACAAGGAAGTGTTTCACCACTAAAAACCATGAGTTTCTATTGAGAAATCATGTAGAATGTGGTTTAGGTTAATGTTTAATAAAAGCAATTGCATCCCAGTAGCCCAGCTAGCTTAAATTCTTTTAACCTTAATGTTGGGAAATGTTTTCACTTGTTTTGGATTCCATAACAGCTGAAACAAAGCTTTGAAAAGAACTTAAATTTAAACTAGGATGTTTTTGTCAAATAGTTTTGATGTAAAAAACACAGAAAGATAATCTAAGGTTTTAGAAAGTCACATAGTTGAATGCAGAACTCCTTAAGGTCAGAGGACAAGAACAGAGCATCCCAATTATCATTAGCTGATGTAACATTCTTGCTAGGATTGGTTGATGATGAATTGGTTGATGAATTTTCAGCAAGGTTCCACCTGTCAAATTTCTGCCAATGGGGACAAATATTCAAATGCCTGAGACTGAGATAAATTCATCATTTTAAACACTACAGATATTGTTGCTGTATAGTGGTGAGTATCCCCGCCTGTCACATGGGAGACCCAGGTTCGATTCCCCGATGGGGAGCCAGGAGCAGATGTGTCTCATTGTCATAAAAAGTCTTAAGTTCTTAAAACATTTTAAATGCCATATTCTGAAGGTCTCTGAAAGATTTGAAAAATATATATCTAACTGAAATATATCTCTATACATATAGAAAATCTAACTAACATGACCACAAGCTTGACTATTATAGATGAGTATCTATTAACTTATATTTCTTAATTATACATTTTATTTTTAAATGATCTGCACCAACATAATATTTTAATTAAGATAAGAAAGGCATATACATATAGCAAGATTAACCTTAAATTTGTAACAATAAACCAAGATCCATACCAATGCAAATCTCTATAGCAAGATATGTAGGACTTCATGTTATTGTTCATTGAATAGGGGGCTACTGTTTTCTGTTTAATTCCATTTACTCTTATAAAATAAAATTTTCCTTTTAAATATCTGAAGCACAATTGCTGTGGTAATTACTTTTATTTTATGAATCTAGTGACAATAAAGGGCAAAGAAATTCGCTGCAATTATGTTTTCTAAAGCCAAGAAATTCACCAAATAATAGTTAAGTAGATAAACTTATTTAACCCTTATAATCTACAGCTCACTCCGGTAGGATCTCACTGGCAAACTAAGTAATGTATTCAGTGAATAGCATATGAAGAATCTAGAGACTCCCCTTCTTAGCTACCCTGGTAAATAGTTTGTCTATAGCTTTGGGGATGCCAGAGAGCATATTTTGCAGGTCTTATTTTGACAGTGTTTCACAGCCCATCCTTTAAACAGCTCAGCTTGCAAAACAATCAAGAAATGTTTGGGTCTGTTAATTAACATCGATCTGAGAATTGAACTAGATTCACTCTGATAAAGAAATTGAATTGCTAATCACAATACATCTAGGCCTGAATGTGATGAGTTCAATACTCCTTCTTAGTTATTTTCAATGTTATATTCAAAGATAAATTGAGTTGATATATGAATCCTAAAGATAAGGAAAAACACTGCTTTCTGTAAAAGCTGCTGACAATAAGATGGTCAGAAAACAATGAAACCATTGCCAGATGCTTAATCTTCCTGCTTCAGAATTTTTAGGGATGTTTTTAATACTGTTTTCTCTTCCTTGACTTCCCAAGTACTTCAGAGCTTCTTTGTAAATTCATGTTTCAAGATGTCTGACACAATTCACACTCTTTTTACGTATGCAAACGTGAAAAAATAGGCACCTTTTGAATTATATTTATTTCCAAAACTCCAACTTGGCTAACAATATTTATCGCACAACAACTGTGCATAAGTTCTTGGATTGTATTTGTCATTTCTATATTTCTACAGTTTTATTGAAACTATAAAGATTGTTAGTACAAGGAAAATTTTCTGATGTAAAAGAAAGCCTTTAAATACAATCTTGTAAAAAAGTTTGTGTGTCTAAAATTAAGGCTTGCTAAAGATCTATGTCAAAACAAACACATTCTTAATATAACCTTTTTGTGTGTAAACGTAACAGAAATAATTATTTCTAAAAAGTCTTAACAATTATGGCAATGTGAAATTAATTTGTTGTAGATATATTGTTGACATTAGGTAACAAACATTTAGAAATGATGATAAAAATATAGAAACTATTAAGTGTGGATTATTTAGAATACTGCAGAAAAAGCTGATTAAATTTCAATTTTTCTGCTTTTGTTACTTTCTTACATTTTTATGATGTGCATCTGCTACCTGTGGAATTGCAGACATTTAAGAATTAAATGAGTAGACAATCCCATATGAAATAATATTATAACTAAAACTTATCATTTCATATGGACCTTTTGAGAGTAGCAACCTTATTCTAGTTCCTTTTGAATAAAGAATAAGTGTCATAGTGGGTGAACCACTTGTTGAAGGGCATTCATAGAAAGGCTCAGAGTTGCAGTTGTGCCTATTTTTTGAAGGGTCTTTAACAGGCCCAACCATGGCAAAATTGCAGACAGGGATTCCCCTTTTCCTCTCCCTTGTTAAAAACCTGGTTTTTTGTTTGTTTGTTTGTTTGTTTTTCCTAAAACTGTCCTCCAATGTATACAAGGTATATTTCCTTATTTTGCAACTGACTAATTCTTGAGACAAAACACCAAGTTCCAACAATCAAAAATCATTATACGGCTAATATGTCCAATCAAGATTTAACAACTCATCCTAGCACAGATTCCCCTGCTTCACCTTAAATCCCCTCTCCTGCAAAAACACCGCTTCCTGCTCTTGTTTCTCTTCTCTTGCTTTCTGCTGTTGCTATTGTTGTCTTTACAGCCATTATCCCCACCCCTTTTGCCCATCAGTGAAATAACCATTCTTCCCCCCCCCCCCAAAAAAAAAGCTATCTGGGTATGTCCTAAATGATTCATGGGTGGGGGTGTTGCTTAAACTTATTACCTCTTTTTTTTACACCTCATTTCTTTTATTTTATTTTTAATTTTAGGCTTTTTGAGACATGGTTTCTCTGTGTATCTTTGTCCTGGAATTCACTCAGTAGACCAGGCTGTCCTTGACCTCAGAGATCTGCCTGCTTTTGTCTCCCAAGTGCTGGGATTAAAGGTGTGTATCACCACACTTAACTACTCTTTCTTTCTTTCTTTCTTTCTTTCTTTCTTTCTTTCTTTCTTTCTTTCTTTTTATTTTAAGAACTTTAACTTTTTTCTTTTCTCTCCGAAGCCTGTATATATTTATTTAACACACTGTAAACCATTTAGAGATTTTCTTCATATTTGAATCTCTCTTTATTGTATATCTCTCTTTTTCTGACCACATGAGTCTTTAATTTGCTAAATTATTTGGCTAGGATTAAAGTCGTGGCTTTGACAGCTGGATCTAGCCCATTGCTTAGCCTTTTTTTCTGAGAGTCTAGCCAAACAGTCAGCTTTTCATAAACACCATTTAAGTGTTTCATGGCAGGACCTCTTAAAAAGTGGTTTTGCAGCTAAAGCTTAGTCAGGAAGCTTCTCTTAAATGAGAGTCTTTGCCTCTAGCAAACAGAGCCCACCTGAGAAAGTGCTGCTATCAAGAAGCTATGCTTAACATTGCTATTTTGTTTCTAGAATTACTTCCCCAATTCTTTCAGGTTTTATGTGAATGCAGTTGTCCACACATTTGGCACATCCAGAACAGATTCATTACTGCGCCTGAGATGATCAAGCCTCCCGGAATTTTCCAGTCATGACTTGACCATATTTCTAAATTTTCTTTAGGTCCCTGTAAGTTTATCAGTGCCCCCAATCATCATGAAGTAGCCTGGAAAACTATGCCCGCATTCCCCAAAAATGGACTATATTTTCCTTTGTTTAGAATGTTGGTTGCAGTTGTTATGGATAATGGTCAGGAGAAAACTAAACAAAAGATATTAGATTAAGAGTTTTTTTTTTAAGCGGGGGGGGGGGGGAGAGTGCAGTGGGACAATGGTCTTTTATCCTGTCACTTGTATTATTTTTAATAAAATGCTGATAAGCCAGTAGTCAGGCAGGAAGTAGAGGTGGGGCAATGAGAATGCTGGGAAGAGGGAAGCATAGTCTGTAGTTGTGACCCAGCCACAGAGAGAGCAAAATGTGACTGCCTCTTCAAAAAAGGTACCAAACCATGTGGCTAATGTAGACAAGAATAGTGGGCCAATTTAAGATGTGAGAATTAATTCATAAGAAACCTGAGATATTAGGCCAATCAGTTTATAATAAATGTAGACCTCTTCATGATTCTTTTTTCCTTTGGGACTGAATGACTGAAGGACCATGTAGGACAGAAACCCAGTCAACAACAGTATATATATTTAGTATTTTCTTGCCTGATTAATGTTTCCTTCCCTGCATCTTCTCTTCCTAGGCCCAGCCCCTCCACTAATATTCCCTTCTCCCCATCTACTTCTTTTTTTATTTATTTTTTAATTTATTTATTAAAGATTTCTGTCTCTTCCCCGCCGCCGCCTCCCCTTTCCCTCCCCCTCCCCCAATCAAATCCCCCTCCCTCGTCAGCCCAAAGAGCAATCAGGGTTCCCTTCCCTGTGGGAAGTCCAAGGACCACCCACCTCCATCCAGGTCTAGTAAGGTGAGCATCCAAACTGCCTAGGCTCCCACAAAACCAATAGGTGCAGTAGGATCAAAAACCCATTGCCATTGTTCTTGAGGTCTCAGTAGTCCTCATTGTCCACTATGTTCAGCAAGACCGGTTTTAACCCAGGCTTTATCAGACCCAGGCCAGCTGGCCTTGGTGAGTTCCCGATAGAACATCCCCATTGTCTCAGTGTATGTGCACCCCTCGCGGTCCTGAGTTCCTTGCTTGTGCTCTCTCTCCTTCTGCTCCTGATTTGGACCTTGAGATTTCAGTCCGGTGCTCCAATGTGGGTCTCTGTCTCTGTCTCCTTTCATCGCCTGATGAAGGTTAATATTCGGGAGGATGCCTATATGATTTTCTTTGGGTTCTCCTTCTTATTTAGCTTCTCTAAGAACCCGAATTATAGGCTCAATGTCCTTTATTTATGGCTAGAAACCAAATATGAGTGAGTACATCCCATGTTCCTCTTTTTGGGTCTGGCTTACCTCACTCAGGATGGTGTTTTCTATTTCCATCCATTTGCCTGCAAACTTCAAGAAGTCCTTGTTTTTTTACTGCTGAGTAGTACTCTAATATGTATATATTCCATACTTTCTTCATCCATTCTTCAATTGAAGGGCATCTAGGTTGTTTCCAGGTTCTGGCTACTACAAACAATGCTGCTATAAACATAGTGGAGCATATACTTTTGTTGTGTGATAAGGCCTCTCTTGGGTTTATTCCCAAGAGTGGTATTGCTCGGTCCATGGGTAGGTTGATCCCGAATTTCCTGAGAAACCTCCACACTGCTTTCCAGAGTGGTTGCACAAGTTTGCATTCCCACCAGCAATGGATGAGTGTACCCCTTTCTTCACAACCTCTCCAGCAAAGGCTATCATTGGTGTTTTTGATTTTCGCCATTCTGACAGGTGTAAGATGGTATCTTAAAGTTGTCTTGATTTGCATTTCCCTGATCGCTAAGGAAGTTGAGCATGACCTTAGGTGTCTTTTGGCCATTTGAACTTCTTCTGTTGAGAGATCTCTGTTCAACTCAGTGCCCCATTTTATAATTGGGTTGATTAGCCTTTTACGGTCTAGTTTCTTGAGTTCTTTATATATTTTGGAGATCAGACCTTTGTCAGTTGCGGGGGTGGTGAAGATCTTCTCCCAGTCAGTGGGTTGCCTTTCTGTCTTAGCAACAGTGTCCTTTGCTTTACAGAAGCTTCTCAGTCTCAGGAGGTCCCATTTATTCAATGAGGCCCTTAGTGTCTGTGCTGCTGGAGTTATACGTAGGAAGTGGTCTCCTGTGCCCACGTGTTGTAGAGTACTTCCCACTTTCTCTTCAATCAGGTTCAGTGTGTTTGGACTGATATTGAGGTTTTTTCACCCACTTGGACTTGACTTCTGTTTTCTCTTTTGAAAAAGACAGGCCTCCCATTCAGCATCCAGGGTATATCAAGTTAAAGTAAGATTAGGCACCTCCCCTCCTATTAAGACTGGACAAGGAACCCCAGTAAGAGGAAAAGGTTCCAAAAGCCCAAAACAGAGTGTGAGACAGCCCATGTTCCCATTGTTAGGAGTCCTCCATTGCTAGGATTCTAAGCTGGGGTCACTCTCATAGATTCCTGGGGATTTCCATTGTAGTAGTTTTCCAGGTCATCATGGAAATGCACACTGATTTCAGGATTTTTCTCCCTCTATCCTCCCCCATCTGTATCCTCCAGTTCCCATGCCAACCCTCTCCCATGCAGAATCCTCTCTCCCACCCACCAGTGATGTCTATTCTATTTCCTCTTCACAGTGAGATTTGTGTGTTCCCCCTTGAGCCCCATTTGTTAACTTTGCCTCTATGGGTCTCTGGATTGTAGAATGGCAATCCTTTACTTTATGACTAAGATTCACTTGCAAGTGAGTATATACCATGTATATACCACTCAGGATGATCTTCTGCTGTTCTAATTGTGATATGTTTTTAAGTAATGTTAAGATATATAAAATATATTTGAGATAAAAAATATGTATAATCTATTTTTTGAATACATATTAAATATATATTAAAATATAAATATATTTGTTGAAACGTTTGAAGAAATCTTAAATAAGTTCGGTGATCATTAAATTTTGATTATTTTTCATGAAATTACAGAATCTAGTTAAAATTTCAATTGAGTTCAATCTTTTTCCTACTTGTCCCTCCCTTTTCTTTTTTTCGTGCTATCCTGTTCTGCCTTTGTCCTTCAAACTCTATTAAATATTAAGAATTCAGATAATAGAAAATTCACTTATGCATTTTTATTTCAGTTATTTTCTTATGTGGTTAATGAAATAAGATAATAAAATGCCACATAACTTTAGTGTGTTTGCATGATGAGCGAAGGTGTACTGCTCTGATTGATGTAAGAAAAAGCTGAATATCCAATAGCTATTCAGGAGGTATCAGCAGGATATCCAGGAAGAGAAGGGAAGAAGAGGAAGAATCTTGGCAAACAGGAGATGACAGGAGACACAGAGAAGAAACAGGAGGTGCAAGATGCAAGAGAGGTAATATCATGTGATATAATATAAATTAACTAAATGAGTTCATTTAAATTATAAAAGCTAGTTACAAACAACTCTAAGCTATAAACTGAACTCTCACAATCACTAATAAGTCTCTGTGTCATTATTTGTGAGCTGGCAGTCTCAAGGAATGTTTAATTACATATGCTGTCCAACAAAGATGCTCAAATATCCACACAGGGAGTAGGAAAAGGGTCATGGGATAGAATCAGTGTCCATTAGTGAAGCTATTTTTAGAGGTCCTGCTGTACAGTGGAGCACTTAGCAGCTGTAGTGCTAGGTAAAAATGCCTTCTGCATCATGTACAAAAGCAGCTTTCCAGAAGAGTGGAGGCAAATGCTCAGACACGAGGCAGGGCTCTCAGGGAAGCCAGGGTGTGCAGTCAGCTGGCCGAGCCACCTGACAGCTGATGTGGTTGAGTAAGTTTGTCTTATGGTCAAAGAATGGTGCAAGTATGTAGTGAAGTGTTCCAGACTGAGAAAATCCTTAAACAGATACAGTAAAGGTTGTGCATAGATGCTAGAAAAAAATAGCATAAAATGATAATGTAAAGTCTTTAAAGAGATAATAAAGAAATGTTTTTAAAAAGCACATAAGGGTGGGAAACACACAGAGAGACTAGACACTTTATGGTTCTTTGTTGGCTGAATTTTTTAAATGCTAATGTACAAAAAACAATAGCTGCTGAGAGACATTGGATTTTGGAAACTGATAAATTAAACCAACCTATATATGTTAAAATGTCAACTTGTAAATGCTAGTCAGAATATATGATGCACTGGGGGAGAGGACAAGCCTTTGTTTCTACGGGGAACAAAAAAATATGGTTCTATCAACAATTAATGAAGATCAGATTTGATTTGGGGAGACCTCCTGAAAATCTTGGCTACAGGCATAGAAAAGAAGTGAAGAAATACTACAGGACAGGTGACATGATTGGTTCCTCCACATGGGAGCAACTCTGAGGCTGGATGAAACAAGATAAATCTTGTTGACTACTATTTCTCATGACTTATTACATGTCATCATTTCATACAGCGTGGGTAGAGGTTTAGTTGTAGAGTACAAATGAACTTATAAAGTTAATTTATGCCTTTAAGCTGCTTAAGCATAGAACAAAAAATCATCTTTAAGTGACTTTTGCATACAACATATTACATACTTGTATTAATGAAGATATATATATATATATATATATAATATTTAAAACTTTATAGGTTTTCAGGAAAAAAAAAGGATCAGACACCAATGAAGAGAAGTAACCCAGGTGATTCTGCCTATCAGAATGCCTCTGCTTTAGTTTCCTACATCCAAAAAACTTCATTTCTGCATCCAAAAAACTTCAATTTTGCTAGCTGAGATTGTCCAGTCTCACAGACTCTTCCAACCAAGACCTGAGATAAGTCCTGTATTTTTCCATTACACAGAGACTGGAAAACAAATAATACAGCTAACTCCCGCAAGACCTGACCATCATCCCAGATTTCTTCAGGGTCCTCTAAATGTTCTATTGTCCCCAGACAACAGGAAACAGCCTGGAGAACATGATGCTCAGTTTCAAAGAGGTGGGATGGGTGATTTTTTACTCATTTGATGGGTTATGGATGTTTGTTATCAATTAGAGGAATTGATTATATATTGATATTAGTACTAATCAGAAAAAATAAACAGATAAGATTACATTTAAAATTTATTGGATGACAAAAACGTTCTAACTAGAACAGATATTAAAATAATTTAGTTACATTTGAGAATCTTACGTATGCCATTTCTGTTTGGAGATTAAAGCGTATCTATTTAAATAACAGCATTGATATACTAAAACAATATATCAACATTTAATTTCTTCTCTTGCAAGGATTGACAGGGTTGCTATGATGGTTACACAAAGATGACATTTTCAGTAAGTATACATGTGTATATTTCAATAATCCACTTAAATCTCTCAAAGCAACATGAACTCAGCAAAACAAAAACACATCAAAATATTTACCTTATTTACAGTAAGTACCTTTTCTTCTCCCTGTCTACATTTTGTGTGGCAAAGCACAATCTCTCAGGTATTCATTGATAGCACATACTCCATGACAAGTTAAATCCTCCTGTTTCAATGTGTTTTACCTCACATCGCACAAAACTACAAAGAAACAAGATTCCCCATTGACTAATCTATAAATTTAAATTGCTCGGAACATATTAGACTGAGATATTGTGTGGGAATTTGCTCTCACTGCCTTGGGAAGAATCAAATCCTTTTTATAAATTGGAGTTAATAGTGGTCACCATGTAGTGTAGTTTAAAACCAATAAGCCTGTGTTATATGACCCTTGAGTATAGTATAATTTTATACATTGAATCTGCAGTCTTAATATTTTATGACTATTTTATAAGTTGTAAGTTATGGGTTTTCAAAACCTATGAACAGACCTTAGATGAGACATCAAGTAGTTCTTCAGTAAAAGTTTAACATCTGTAAATTCATAACCAAATTAAAAATATGAAAGGGGAATAACGGTCAATGTTCAATAAGTACCTATAAAATATGTGCAATTGTGAAAATTTGTATTTACCCCTGGGATTTTGAGATAGGTCATTTGTTTCTTTGGTCCTTTTAGTTTCCCTCACCTCACCATTTAGACATGTGAATTTGTGAACTATAAACATCTCCTGATTCTGAAATACTGTAATCTGCTCTGAAGGTATTTTCATGCATCTACCAGAAAAAAAAATTATCATTTACTTAATTGCACGCTACCAAAAATTTCTTTAATTGCAAAATGTTCTTCCAAAAATGTGCCCAGTGTACCTTCCTTAGTTAAAATCATACCAACTAAATTATAAGTAGGAATATACTGTGTTAACATCTATGTCATGATTTACTTACCATTCATAATAACAACTCTGTTCCTTGTGTGCAAAGTAACTTCAACATGTGTTAATATAGATATAGAGTAACCGTTTTTAAAAAGCTCACTGGAAAAAAAAATAAAGATACAGGTTTTCTTACTATGTCACTTTTATAAAGTGAATAGGTGAAATGGCCTATATGATCCTAACACTAATATTTTTCCATCTTTAAACAACTTTACTGTAATTATAAAAAAGTTTACATCTTTCATGATTGACTAAAATGCCATAATTTACTTCTACACTGATTTTTTTGGATATATATTTAGGCACTCTCTGCTTTTTTTTTTTTCTCCATAGCCCTCCATGTCTAGCTACAGTCCTTTAACAGACTGTATGCTTAAGAAATGTCAGTCAAATTGAATTCTAAATGTACATTTAGAACTCCTTATTTCTTGGTAGAATAATATTCATATGACCTATGAAGGATAGAAAGATGAAGAATGGGTCATTTAGATTTCATTTTCCAGAGCACATGGCCTTTTTTAATATGCCAACATAATGGATACTCTGGTGCAGAGAAGCTAGGAGATTTTTCTCCTAGGCCCATTCCATATTTATCATTTCCGTTGTCACTGGGTACACAAGGTCTATGCACTTTGTAAGAGGATTTCTGTCTGGAGAGCTATATTTTATTTTTCTGCTAAGATGATCAGTATAAAAATGACAAACGGTTTGTAGCCTGAGTTTAAAAGTAGTTCCTGAAACTAGATCATGTCATACTCAGTCTTGATGGAGTCAACAGTGTGTAGATTGCTTAGTGCTTATTCTGGTTGTATAGAGATGAAAGCCCTGAAGACTCACTTCTTTTAAAATTAATGAGGTGTTCACAGGTTTGTGGGTTAAAATCTGGATCTTCTATACGATTCCATTGGTCAACTTCTCTGTTTTTATGCCAATACCAAGCTGTTTTCAATACTGAAGCTCTGTAATAGAGTTTGAAGTCAGGGATGGTAATGCCTCCCGAAGTTCCTTTATTGTATAAGATTGTTTTGGCAATCCTGGGTTTTTTGTTTTTCCATATAAAGTTGATTATTGTCCTCTCAAGATCTGTGAAGAATTTTGATGGGACCTTGATGGGGATTGCATTGAATCTATAAATTGCCTTTGGTAGAATTGCCATTTTTACTATGTTGATCCTCCCAATCCAAGAGAACAAAGCAAAGCTGAGGATAGCCATGGTCTACAGGAGTATAAAGGATGCATGAATCAGCTAATGTCTAGTCATCACTTATATTTATACAGCATCATTCTATAGCGTTATTGCTCACTTTCAGCAACTTTGCCAATGTCGTTAATAGTAAACATCACAATTGAAAGCAGGCAGGATATTTCAAGAGACTCGTAAGTGTGTATGCATGCAAGAAAGGCTACACCGAACTTTTGACACACAACTCTGCGTATCTATGAAATAGTGGTAAATGTTAGATGTTAAATTTTAGACAGTCTTACATATTCCAACAGTAGAACCACAAACTTTTGATGTGACTATGCGTATTATTTAATTTTTCATGAAATAAACAACTCAAGAGAAAAAGTCTGCTTTTGTTGAATTATAAAGTTAATCTCCACTGGATATATTATTTAATGTCATGTAAATAGAAAAAGAGAAAAAGTTTAAGGAAATAATTAGAAAATATTAAAGCACTTAATATTTATATGTATTGCTTTATTGTCTTTTCTACATTGTATATACATATGTACTTAATGTATATGCATCACGTGCTTTGAAGATACTGACATATCCACATCTCCATACCTTATTTTACCTTATACCTTCCACAAGGCCACTTCAATTTTTCAGTCTAATTTCTACTACTATGCCATATTTTAAAATGATTATATATATTTCACAAATTAGAGAACACTTGGAAAATCATGTTTATTTTTTTGATTTAGTTTGGCTCATATATCTTAATATGATAATCCATTTAGTTCCATTTTCATGTAGAGACAAGGATTCATATCTCTTTTTTTCTTATTTATTTATTTATTAAAGATTTCTGTCTCTTCCCCACCGCCGCCTCCCCTTTCCCTCCCCCTCCCCCAATCAAGTTCCCCTCCCTCTTCAGCCCAAAAAGCAATCAGGGTTCTCTGCCCTGTGGGAAGTCCAAGGACCACCCACCTCCATCCAGGTCTAGTAAGAAAGGAGACAGAGACAGAGACTCACATTGGAGCACCGGACTGAAATCTCAAGGTCCAAATCAGGAGCAGAAGGAGAGAGAGCACAAGCAAGGAACTCAGAACCGCGAGGGGTGCACCCATACACTGAGACAATGGGGATGTTATATCAGGATTCATATCTCTTTATGTCTGAAGAAAGCTCTAATGTGTATATAAGCCAACGATTTAATTCAGTTCATCTCTTGATGGACACACAGGCTGATTCCATTATGTGGATATTGTGAATTGTGCTTCAATACACATTAATATTCAGATTCTATTGTACTTGGATGCATTCCTTTTAGGTATATTGTTAGGAGTAGACTATCTAGATCATACAACTGTTCTACTTTTAGTTTCTTATGGAAACACCATACTGATTACCACAGGGATTTTCCTACTTTCCATTCCCAACATCAGGCTACAGACTGCCATTCCACATATACAAATCCTAACAATAACTTGTTGTTATTTGTTGCCCTAATACTAACCATTTTAGCTGACTTGGGATATAATTTCAATGTAGCTTTGATTTATATTTTCCTGAACAGTAAGGATATTGAAGTTTAGTGTATGGTTATGACCTCTTGTGTTCCAACTTTTGGATTTCTATAGATCCAATACAACACCCAAGAAAATTACAATTTTATTCTTCACAGAGATAAAATATTAATCCTAAGTATTATGTGGAAACATAAAGAATCATGAATGTACAAAACAATCATGAACAGAACATGCAGTGATGGAGGTATCACACTGTTAGTGTAAATTTATGTTTACATTTATTTATGTTGTATAATTTTATGCTAAAGATGTGGTTTATTATGCAAAATCTGACAATAAAATGCATAGGCTCTAAAAATAGATCATGGAAACTGTGTTTCTATTTTCTGTGACAAGAGAGAAAAAGGAGTAAATTAAAACATTGTTGTAGGGCTGGAGAGATGGCTCAGCGGTTAAGAGCACCTGCCTGCTCTTCCAAAGGTCCTGAGTTCAATTCCCAGCAACCACATGGTGGTTCACAACCATCTGTAATGAAATCTGGTGCCCTCTTCTGGCATGCAGGGATACATGCAGACTGGCAATACTGTACACATAATAAATAAATAAATAAATAAATAAATAAATGAATAAATGAATAAATGAATAAATGAATAAATAAATAAATCTTTTTAAAAAATTGTTGTATATAAACTATATAATTTCTTAAAGGTTTAATTGTGTTTTTAGTTTGTGAGACTCTTCTTTGAAAATTTGTATTGGCTGAATATGTCAGTAATGTGTTATTAAATCAATCATTAATGAAATTGAAAAAAATTACACTGATATTTAGTGAAAGGAATCTGAAAATGTTTCATTTAAAGGCAAATTTAGAAGTAAGTTTATCTTGTCTGTTATAAGGTCTCTCTAACTTTCATGCTCATATATCTATAACAGAACATGTGTTAGTTTGGATTATTTCTAAGTATTATAATATAAAGAGATACTAATTTAGGTCCTCAGTTCTGTATTAATTTTAATTTTTTCTTCATTTATTGTTTTATATGTCTGGGTGTTTTGTCTGCAAATATAACTGCACCATATGCACGAGATGATCACAGAAGGCAGGAAAAAGTCTAAGATGGCCTCACATTTGTATTCAGAAAGAGCAATATTATTTCATGCTCATAAATTTTATTATTAAAAATATCTTTTAGTTTTACCTTTTAGATTTCATCTTATACCTGTCAGAATGGCTATGATCAATACTAAAAACCATATTTCATGCTGGTGAAGACGTGGAGCAAAAGGAACACTCCTCCACTGTTATTCCATTAATACTCCATTGGTAGGAGTGTACAACTGCTATTGAAATCAGCATGATGATTCCACAAAGAGAGAAATGTACCTCAAGATATAAAAGTCTTGGGCCTATAGTCAAAGACACTTCATCCTGCCACAGAGATATTTGCTCAACTGTGTTCTTTGCTTTTATATGCATAAGAGCAGTATATTGAAAACGGCTTAGTTGTCCCTCAAAAGATGAAAGAAAACTTGGTACATTTACACAATGGAGTATTACTAAGCTCTAAAAATCACTATGAAATTTTCAGGCAAATATATGGAACTAGGAAAAAATCATCCTGAGTGAGACAGAGACAGAAAGACAAATGTGTGCTACATATTCACGTGTAACTGAATCTTAACCATTTTCTACATGGTAATCATGATACAGTACATAGACCCAGAGAAGTTAGACCCAGAGGACAGGAATAAAAAGGACAAATAAACCTCCCTGGGAGGGGAATGTAGAATAGATTTTATGGACTGAATGGAGCCAGGTGGCAGGTGTACAAAAATGGGAGTGACCAAATGGGGAACAGAAAAGGAGACATGATGGAGAGATGAAAGAAGGGGAGAGACAGCTGGAATTGAGGGGAATATGAAATCTCCCAATAATGAGGAAGACAGAATCCCTACTGGTCATCTTTTTTCACCCCAAGGACCTTCGAGTTCCATGACTGAGTTTCATCCAATTGAATTGTTTACTGAAAAGATACTTAAGGTCATGTACAACTTCTTAGCAATCAGGGAAATGCAAATCAAAACAATTTTGAGATACCATCTTACACCTGTCAGAATGGCTAAAATCAAAAACACCAATGATATCCTTTGCTGGAGAGGATGTGGAGTAAGGGGAACACTCATCCATTGTTGGTGGGAATGCAAACTTGTGCAACCACTTTGGAAATCAGTGTGGCAGTTTCTCAGGAAACTGGGAGTCAACCTACCTCTATCTTTTTTTTTTAAGGACTATATTCTTTTTCTTTTCTCTCCCAAGCTTAAATATTTTTTTTTCTTTTTTTTTAATTTTTTTTATTGAGAATAAGAAAAAAAAAGTTTCCGCGTCCTCCCAGCCTCCCATTTCCCTCCCCCCCCCCCCCTCCTTCTCCCCCTCCCCCCACTCCTCTCCCCCTCCCTCTCTAATCCAAAGAGCATTCATGGTTCCCTGCCCTGTGGAAAGTCCAAGGTCCTCCCCCCTCCGTCCATGTGAAGAATGAAATGGAAGTAATGAAGAAAACACAAACCGAGGGAAGATTGGAGATGGAAAATCTGGGTAAACAAACAGGAACTACAGAGACAAGTACTACCAACAGAATACAAGAGATAGAAGAAAGAATTTCAGACACTGAAGATACCATAGAGAAAATAAACCCACTGATCAAAGAAAACAGCAAAACCAACAAATTCTCATCACAAAACATTCAGGAAATATGGGACACAATAAAAAGAC
>NW_026067928.1:1080608-1103660 GCF_014885135.2 Alexandromys fortis
AAAAAAAAAAAAAAAAAAAAAAAAAAAAAAAAAAAAAAAAAAAAAAAAAAAAAAAAAAAACACGCCACTGGTCAGTCTTACAAACCAGGCAGCAGTAATACTCACCTTCAATCCCTGTAGTCACATTAGCTTGCCATAGAATCCAGGTGGCAGTGGTGCATGCCCTTAATCCCAGAACTAGGAAGGATTATAAAACAGGAGGAGACAGCTCTCAGTCTCAGTCCCATTCTTAGGTTTACCGGAGGCAGTATCACCATTTTCAGGCTGAGGTGGAGGTAAGATTCAGTTTCTGACTGCTTTGGTTATTTTGTTCTTTGAGTTGAACCCCAATATTTTGTCTCTGAGTTTATATTAATTATGGATCAGTTAGCACCCAAAATTGGGAATGAACCTATAACCCTGAAATTGATAGTCTAATGCTCTACTGACTGAATGAGCATAATTAATTAAAAAAATGCAAAGAGAGAAATGGGGTTGATGTGGTATCCTCCTCTGTATGCTGTGAATACCATTGGTGAATAAAGAAACTTCCCTGCCCTATTGATAGGGCAGAGTAGAGTAAGGTAGGGAAAACTAAACTAAATGGTGGGAAAAAGGAGATAGAGTCAGGGAAAAGCCATGTAGTTGCTGGCATGGCAATACAAAGATTAATGGAGATGGATTAATTTAAGAAATTAATTTAAGATTTAATTTCTGGGTTAGCCAGAAATATGCTTAAATTTCTGGCCAAATAGTATTGCAAATAATATGGCTTCAGTGTGATTATTTCAAAGCTGAGCAGCTGGGAACAAATAAGCGGCCTCCTAATACATTGGGTTTCTACCCGAAGAGCAGAAAAGCAAAGCACTCAGTCACTGCCTCTACCTCAACCTCAGTCTGAAAATGGCAGTCCTGCCTCCAGGAATCTCAGAATGAGAACAATACTAAAAAGTGTTTCCTCCCATTTTATAATCTTCTGTAGGTCTGGAATTAAAGGTGTGCATGACTGGGATTAAAGGCATACACTGCCCGGATTATTTAGCAACTAGTTAGGCTACTGGGATTAAAGGTGTGTGTTACCACTGCCCTGGTCTGTAAGATTGTTCGGTGGGGCTGTTTTACTCTCTGATCTGAAGATAAGCTTCATACATTAAAATACAAATGAAATGCCACTGCAGGGGTCACTGGCGTGTTATATCATATCATCTGCAAATAGTGAGAGTTTGACTTCTTTTCCAATTTGTTTCCCCTTGATCTCCTTTTTGTTGTCTCATTACTCTTGCTAGAATTTAAGTACTTCATTGACTAGATATGAAGAGAATAGACAGTCTGTCTTGTTCCTGATTTCAGTGTTCCTGATTTTGCTCTGAGTATCTCTTCATTTAGTTTGATGTTGACTATTGACTTGTTGTATATTGTTAGGCTTCCTTTTTTGTTGGATTTTCTTGTTCAACATCAATACGGTGTTTATTTCATGTTATTATATTTTAAATGTTTATGTTTTGTTGTTATTTCCTAAAAATCTGTACTTTTCTAATAAGGGAAAATGGAAGAGGAGGTAAGAAGCAACTGAGAGAAGTAGAGGGAGAGGAGACTATAGTGCCTAAGAAAGAATATGTTTCATAAAAAGGGGAAATAAAAAAGAGAGAGATAAAACTACACCTTACATTTTACCCCAAATTTTAAAAAAAGTATCTTTCAGTTTTAATATTCTTACTTACTGTTAAGAATGGTTTTGTAAATTTGTGTGTGTATGTATGTATATGTTCATGTGTGTGTTCATAGGCATGTAGGTGCACATGTGTTCAGAGAACTGACATTGATGTTAGGGTTCTTCTTTTCTACCTTCTTGTTTAGTTTTTGAGACAGTCTCTCACTGAACTAAAGCTTACTTATTCATCAAGAATGGCTATTCAGCAAGTCCCAGAGACTCCTCTGCTCTGGCTACCAAGCACGAGGATAACAGGCACATACTATGTGGCCTGATGTGGGAGTGTCATATATCAATCTGTTGATTTCATTGGTTAAGCAATAAAGGAACTCCTTGGTCCTGATAGGTTAAAAGATAGATGGGAGGAGGAAACAGAATAGAATTCTGGGCAGAAGAGGAAGTGAGGTCAGACTCTGCTCTCTGGAGCAGAGACACCATGCTCAGCTCTCCCGGGCAGATGCACGAAATGAAGCTCCTCCGAGTAGGCTAGAATCTTCCCGGTAAGCACACCTTGGGGTGCTTACAAACATTACTAGAAATGGGCTAGTCCAGGTGCGAGAGTTAGCCTAGAAGAGGCTAGATAGAAATGGGCCAAGCAGTTAAATGAATACAGTTTGTGTGTTGTTATTTCGGGCATGAGCTAGCCAAGCGGCCGGGGTGTTGGGGACGCAGCCCCACCGCCGCTCGTATTACAACAGTGGCCTTTGTACAGAAGCTCTGGAGGATAAGCCTCCAGGCCTCATGCTTGTGTGCATGATTACTGACTGAGCAATCTTTCAGCATCCATTTCTTTTCACATATTATCTCTTATGTAAAATTAACCTTAAAATACCCATTTTGAACTCTGTATGTATATATATAAAGGACCTGGTGGATGTTATTTGTGATATATATATATATGTATGTATATATATGCATATATATGTCTGTATGTAACTATATCTATCTATCTATCTATCTATCTATCTATCTATCTATCTATCTATACCATCTATCTATTTATCATCCATCTATAATATGTATTCATATTTGTCCATTTATATATGTATATATTTGTGCATGCACATTCATATATGTATACATGTGTCTATAACTGTATATAACTTTATATTTGGATATATGCACATAATTATGCATATATGTACATACACATTTGCATAATTTAATGAACTACTATATGTAGATATACATGTGTATATCTGCATATAGGAATATGTGTGTGTGTGTGTCATTCTGAAATCATAGAAGAGAAAACTGATTCAATAGGAGGTCTAGGAGTGTTCAAGTTCCTGGATCACATATTGCTGCATGATAAAATGTGCATCAAATTTCCACCCTAAAGAGCTCTAGTGATTTGAATCATTCAACAAATAATGCCTTTATTTGAACTTAGTTAAAAGTTTCCTTTGTGAAAAAAAATTACTTGAAGTTAATATGTATCTATGCTGCATGCATGCAAGTACCATGTCTTTGTTCAATAGCTTGGACTGTGTGTTTTACTCAACAATGGCTGTTTAGTAAGAGTTTGCTCCTCCTGTGTCCCTTTAATTATCAAAATATATAATGCTTTCAGTAAGGTGTTTTCCAAAAATAATGCTACTGTAATTATATTTAACCAGTGGTGTGCCTTATGACCTCTTATCTAGTCTCAAAATCAAACTTAATACTTAAAATGTCTATATTTGTATTGGCTGTGGATTTGCAAATTAATTGGTTTGCTCTCTATCTTAAAAGGTTATGCAATTTTCCATCTACATTAAGGCAAAACCTGACCTGGGGTTACAGAAATTAAATATATATCCTAGTCAGATATTTCAAGCATATTGGTTTAGAAGGGATATAAATATAAAAGAATCATGAACTCTGGTTTTTGGTACCCTGAATTAATCTATAAAAGCCAGATTCAACACTGTGTGCTTAATATCTATTAGGATCAGAAAATCACTCCAGAAACTAAAATAAAGTTGTCTCTGTGATTTTATACTCTTAAATTTGTGAATGAGAAATATGATGCATAGAAAAATATGAGAAAAAATAGTATGTGGTTAAAATTACCTGTCTTTATATAATGATAATTATTAGAGGAATCTATAGAAACTTAATAGAATTGGATGATAGTCACACAATAAATGGAATAACACATAATAAAAATTTAAGAAAAATTTCCCATTCAGGTGAGATTAACTGTTGGAAGGCCTTGCTCGCCAGAGGTCTCAGTCTATCATGGCCTGGTAGCTTTTTTCAAAGTTCTGAAACAGGGAGATTTCCTCTACAGTGCAACTTTCTGTTCTTGACCTGTTCTTATCTGGAGAATGTCTCTGGGACCAGAGGACTAACCTTAACTGAAAACTGTTTCTAAGCCAGATGACTGATTTATCTTTAGCTTGACTCTTAGCATAGATCATTGCTAGAAGCTTCCCCTGCTACGTACGCAGCATAGGACTACATAAGACTTAATACTGAGATCTTTGGTATAGGATCCTATTGCAACATATGAAGTCTTTAAGAGAAGCATGCCTCTTAATGAAAGTTAGGTGATGTTCTATCTTCTGTCCCCATTTTTATAGTTCCTTCTCTTTCTGGAATAAAGATGAGTTGTAACACTTAACTGTCACCTGGGAGAGCTGTGTCTGTGACTGACAAGGTGTCCCAGCCCACTCATTTGCTTAGGCTCCTTTCCACCTTGCCGAGAAAGGCTGGCTATTCTGAGAAAGAAGTGTAACTACTACTGATGGTTGCTTTTCTCGTTCAGTAGTATTCATAGCACTCCCCCCACCCATTACTATGATGCTATCAAGTTGGGGGCCAACCTGATATCTCCATGTTCCTTGATGTATAGGATACTGAAGAGGGTTTGGCCCTAAGTGGAACATCAGCCTCATACTCCTACATACAGTTACATAGATGCTTTCTCAGCAGTTCTTTGAACATACACAAGACTTGTTCAAGATCAGGCCAAGCCAAGTCCCATCAATGGAATACGAGATGGTCAGGATATTACAACCATAGTTGGGGAGTAATTGATAATAGCTAGGATACAAATATGCATTTCTATTCAAGGAGGTAGACCTTGTGAGGCTACTGATGCCTCCGTAGATAGCCATACACCCATGAACATACAGAAAGTACTGAGAAGACTCAATGAAGGGAGAGAGGAATGCACGCACACATGAACACACAGGTGTGTTCAATCTCTGGGGAGTGGTTGAATGAAACTGTAATTGGATACATAAGTGAAGGAGTTTCTTGATATTTATCGCTTGACCTGTCATTCTCCAGAGCCACCGTGAAGACATAAAGTTGCACGTTCTACTAAGGACTAAAGTCAGCATTCAGCAGACCCATTTGTTCTTCGGGTTTGAAAATATTGACATCATCAGGAGTGACAACATTTTGCAAGCTCTTTAATTTTTTTTTCCTTAAGCAGCAAAGCATATTTATGTTTATCTCTAAGGCAATTGATCAAAATTCTATTTGGAAATTCTCTTTCTAGATGTAAATCACCACAATGGTTGTGAGAATATAATGTGAGTTATTTTTTTCTGTGATGTACTTGTCACCACCTACTTGTTTCACAGACTGAAGGAGGACAATGCCAGGCTGACCCCATAAGCCACCAGCCTTTGACATTCTGACAGGCTTAAGTCACCTGAGGACTTCCATGAGCATATCTCCTGACACACCCTTTCAAGCCCAGCAGATTCACATTGGTGAATGCCTACAACTTTAAAGCAGACCAATTCTTTGAAATGAAAATATCATAATGAGTAGTGCTTGAGGGGATATATAAAATTTTAAGAATTTAAAGCAATCTGTCTTTTTTATTTGTGTACAAATTTTTTTTTTGCTGTTTGTTTGGCCTAAATATATGAATTTGTTCCATCTGTGTACTTGATACACTTGGAAGCGAAGAAGCTGGTCAATACCGTGCCACTGGAAGTAGAAAACAATGACTCCCCAAGTGGGTCCTAAGAAACAATGGACATTCAGCCATTGAGCTATCTGTACCGGCCCTAATTTTAACATGAGAAAATCAGCCAGGTGTTGGTGGCACACACCTTTAATACCAGCACTGTGAGTTCAAGGCCAGGCTGGTCTACAGAGTGAGTGCCAGGAGAGGTTCCAAAGCTACACAAAGAAACCCTATTTCAAAAAACCAAAAATTAAAACACACACACATGCAAAAAGAGAAAATCAGCTGTGAAATGCATATATGTGTTGCACATATATGTATATAAGTTTGGTGAATTTGTGCCAAGTGTGGAAGGTAGAAGCCAGAGTAAGACATCTAGTAGCATTCTACATATTCTCTCCCTTATTGTCTTGAGACAGAATTTCCCACTGGAAGTAAAGCTGTCATCATTTTAGACAGGAAGCCCCTCTCAAAATCTACCTATCTCTGCTCTGAGTATTGAGATTCCAGGATCATGGAGCTGAGGTCAAACATTTGAGTGTTGGGGTCTCGAATTGAGTTTCTCGGGCTTAGAGAGTAAGTGTTCTTCGGGACAGAGTTTGTGCTTCAGTGATGAAAATACATTGTTGTTTCAGGTGCAACATGTGTTTTCTTGATGAACTCAGTGAACCGTGATTAAGAACTATTGAATTTAGCTGCTCAGGAAAGGCTGCGACTCTTCACAGTTTGTGTAAACATCAATGGTCTTAAAAATGAGCAAGCATTTCAAAGGAATCTAACAGGAGGCACCTTATTTAGTATTATAATTAATGAAGACTATGTAAAATTTTAAATATGAGGATTTTTAAAAATCTTTTAAAATAAACTTTTTAAAATTTGTCTAATTTAATCTAAAATTCCAATTCTTACATGACCAAATGATAAACAAATAATATTCTTGAAAAAGCAAATGAATCACAATCCCAGAGAACTTAGACAACAATGAGGACCCTAAGAGAGACATAAATAGATCTAATCTACATGGGAAGTAGAAAAAGACAAGATCTCTTGAGTAAATTGGGAGCATGGGGACCTTGGGGGAGTGTTGAAGGGGAGGAGAGAGGCAGGGAGGGGAGCAGAGAAAAAGTGTTGAGCTCAATAGAAATCGATAAAAAAAGAAATAGAAATATAAAAAAGTAAATGAAAATCCAACTATAGAAAGAGATATAAGTTCTTATACATGTTGGCAGCAACAATTGCATTGGTAGTCTCTATCCTTCCTTAACCTTTTATCATTAAGATAAAAGGACAGCATGTATTCAATCACAATGCCCTGAAAGGTGGTAGACTTGAGAGCAGTGGGATTGAACCCTTGAACCAGCTCTGATTTTGTGTTTAACATTATAATGGCTGTAGGGCAATGTGATTCTTAAATGTTCTTTTTACAAGGAGTAAGGGCTTTGTAGATGTACTTAAGAAGTATTCAATGGCTCTCTACACTCTTGTTCGGTGAAAAGTGGTTGGCACTTGCTCCATTTAGTTATTCCACATGACAAAACTGCCCACACGCAAAATTCTTTAATTTGTCTAATCAAAACCTTGGACTAATTTAGGTTTACAGTTTAAAAAGGAAATATGAGCAAGACAGTACCAGATTTAACCCTTTCTTTTTTTATATATTTATTTATTTATTGTGTATACAATATTCTGTCTGTGTGTATGCCTGCAGGCCAGAAGAGGGCACTAGACCCCATTACAGATGGTTGTGAGCCACCACGGAGTTGCTGGGAATTGAACTCAGGACCTTTGGAAGAGCAGGCAATGCTCTTAACCTCTGAGTCATCTCTCCAGCTCCAAGATTTAACCCTTTCTTACTTTTACATCACCACATCTGTCTGTTTTCTGCCACGGGGTCAAACCCACACATCCCGACACTTCTCTGTGTCGGTTAAGTTCAGGTTCATATTAAATGACTTTTAGACTGAAAAAAAAAAAAAAAAAAAAGCTTAAATTATATATAAAATCATATATACTTAAATTTTGAAGTGTACGTACATTTTGCCATACTAGCTTTACGTACTTATCTGTTCTACGATATTCAAAAGTTCTCTAAGAATTTTGGGGAATCTCCGACACTTCAGGTTGTATTCCTATTAATGCGGGGCCTGAAAAAGAACCTGAAGATTATGCGTAGTTCATGGCTAGCTCATACGGCACAGCAAGGTCTGCTTTCACAAACAAACAAAATGAATCAAATAACAGCAAGGAAAATGTATGTAATGTTTCACAATACATACTCTATGAGTGTCTTTCATGTATCTCCTTTAGATTGTTTGCTATTGTGAAAGGGGGCTGGAGAGATGGCTCAGTGCTGCTCTTCCAAAGGTCCTGAGTTCAATTCCCGGCAACCACATGGTGGCTCACAACCATCTGTAATAAGGTTTGGTGCCCATTTCTGGCCTGCAGACATACACACAGACAGAACACTGTATATATAATAAATAAATAAATATTTAAAAAAGAAAGAATTATTTAGAGTCATACACGTGAGAATAATTTCTTTGAACTCATATCTGGGATTATGTTTGTGAACTGGTATCCATTGCCCTAGAATAGTGAATAGAAACAATTTTGTGAGGTTTAACCTGATATGCCTCCTTGTTGTTTTAAACTTTTACCTTTGTGTGTGTGTGTGTGTGTGTGTGTGTGTGTGTGAAATGAGCAGAATCAAGTACAGAGAGAGACAGTAGATACCTTACCAAGTACCCTGCACATAAATCAGGAGTCTCTTAGAACCCAATATTATCTTAAGCATGACTTGAAGTTAAAAAATATGCTATGTCATCTCCAACACAACATACGTTGTGAAACAAATAATCTTGTTGTTGTTTGTAAAAACTATAATAGAAAAATTATATGCAACATATAAATTATGGATTATGCTTACCAGGTGCTTAATATTATGTAGAAGGTAATGAGATTCTGACTTAGAGGAATGATTATATCCCACAAATTAATCTTTCTGTTTGAGAACTGAGAAAACTACTAAATATGTAGAATCATCTTGGAGTTCCACCCATTCCTGAAATTGTGCATTTCTGCCACTAGAGGGCAGTGTTGCTCTTTCCATAGATTATAGGTGCCTGTCTCCTTTCTACTTAATGTTTATGTTTTATTTGTTATTCAATTCATCAAAAGGCAATAGTCAATTTTGAAATATATAACACTTGAAAAATATGGTGATATTTGAGAATAAATATGTTTCATACCTAGAATCTTTCTTTTAAGAAGCATGTATGATTTAAATAGGATGGACACAATATGTAAATCATTGGTAAAGGACACAAAGAACTCTGCAACTAATGTGTAAATATGTCAGTACAGGAAGCCAGTATCTCTTTATTCAACATTCTCTTTCATTTATATGCACATATTGAATAGATAATTTATAAATATCCTCTAAGTTTAATCAATAAATTAAAAATACTTAGAGAAAATGCTGTGTAAACTTACATTACTTGGAAGCCATGTCCGTTGAAATTTTTAATAAATAGGAGAAAACAAACAAAAAGCATTAATCTAATCAAAAAAGTCAAGTGTTCTAGAATATTTTACTTCTGAAAACTACTTTCTAGATTAATTAGCCTTTAAGAGATTTAAATTTCTTATATTCTGTAACATTTCAGACGTACTCCTGCCATAACATAAATACCACACTAAGATTTTGTTTCTTTTTAAATTTGTTTGAATGCAAAGGAAACTAATTATATAGCTTACAGAAAGATTTCTGGAGCAAAGAACTTGGTCTTTCCATCTTATATTTCATCCTTCCCTCCTCACACAGATGAAATCAACACCATTGCTTTCCTAATTTCTCTATGCGTTTATGGAAATTCCTAACTCCAGCCAACAAAATAGTATTCTTCTTTGCAATTTCTCAAAGTCACAGTGTGTGTGTTAGTTATGTTTGTGTGTGCCAGCATGTGTGTTTTGTTTAGATTTGTATGTGCACATGTTTGTGTGTGTTTGCAGGTGTGCTTGTGTATATTCTACGTGTGTGTTTTTGCCTTTGTGTGTGTGTGTGTTTATATGGAACTGTATGTCTATCTCTATGTCTCTGTGAGTGTGTGTACGTGTGGTTATATGTTGTGTTTCATGGATTATGTTACATAAAAGAAGAGTCAAAAGTACAGGCAAAATAAGTAGACTTTCTGTTTATACTAATAACTCTCGACTGAAGTGGCTATCCATCCTATGCTATTAACTGTAAAATGTCCTACCGTAAAAAGTTTCTCTTTTAAAGCAAAATTCCTTTTGAACAATCAAGAAAGCTATAGGTGATGAGCACTTGAAAACGTATCTGAATCTAAACCAAGTATGTGCACTGTTTGTATGTCTCTAGCTCTTTCTTCTTTACCAAGTAACACTTTTCAATTCTAAATACGATGGCTTTATTAAACACACACAGGTACTTGGATTCCTATGCATCTCAGGCTTTGCTATCGAAAAACATAAAGCACTGTAGCCTGTTCCCCTAGAATTCACTTCTGACCTAATGAACACCACAGCTTAGTGTTTAGGAAACTCTGCTTCTACCTGTATATAATGAAATCCTGCTTCTTTATCAACCCAGAAAGAACTTCCATATTATAGTCTGCTTCCATTCGTTAAAAATACAAACTTTTTTTTACCAAATAAGGATGTCTTTATAGCTAATTTACAGGACAGTTAAATTGTTTGTGTACTCACCTAATATGCCAAGCTATGAAAATTGGTGTGATATTTTAGATTCGTATTCGAATATCCACGACAGGTAACTGCTTGGTTTGGGGCTGGTTAATTTTCTATGCCAAGAGAGTTTCAGGAGATAACGGGAAAGTACAGACAGGAATAGTGAGAAGATGGACAATGTAATTTGAATGAAAAAGATATACGGTGATACGTTTCCTTTCAAATTACCTGACAACTCCAAAGACATGAGTTATATATTAAGGAAAGAATGTAGTCCGAGACAGGCTATGCTTGCAGACCCGAGACTCTCTTAGATAAATGGTCAGCTTTCTATACAGTGGAAGTTAGATATGATATTCAAGATAAAGGCTTTGATTGACAGATCAGTATTCAAGAAATACCTGACATATCAATAACTTCATGCAAATGAGGAAAGGCATCTGGAAGTCATTACTTGACATTAGCTTAGGTGTGGGCCTTGTAGAACGAAACTCAAGTGTGTTAAAGTGTTTCAGATTTCTATAAAAATACGTGCTTGTCACTGAAGTCACATACTTAAAACAAGATAAATTTGATATAACTTTCAATAAAATGGAACTATTTCTTTCCTTAAATGTTTCATGAAATAGTGTCTTAATTGTTTAAAATAATTGATCCACAAGAAAAGTATATTGGAATAATATTATACTTACAGAAAATACTTATAATTCACATTTACTTATAATGATGATATTCCTCATTAATTAATGTTAGTGTTAATTTATTTTGTATTTTCTTTACCTTTTGTGTTGTACATTTTGTTTTATTAATATTTAGTAATCCTATACCTATTGCCAAAAATAATAATCTCAATCCACTGTTTTCATGGCTTCTCACATGGTTCTTTTGATTTGTGTTTAATTATGTATATTGGTGCATTTTGCAAGTCTGGATGATGAATATTGTTAAAGTTATCTTACTTTTTTAAGGATTACATTATTTTAATATCATCAACAAAAAATCATTGGGCTAAGCATAGACAATTTTGTAAATTAGAAAGATGTAGTGAGTTTCTTGCATGAGTGACCTGCACCGCACCCCCGTGTCTGTGCTCTGTCGCTGGCACCCAGTTACCGAGCTTCGGGCAAGGGTCTGGAGGTTAAAATACACAGACAGAGAGACAGCGACACGGGTCATCCTTGAATTCCCCAAGAATGCCCCCTTTATTGTGTTCAGGGGCAGATTATATAGAGATAGCCACGCCCCAGCCAAACCCACCAGAAACCACTCTCCTGCCATCAGGAACTCCTGAAGGTCTCGTGTTCAGAGCAGCTATAGGCACTCAGATCAGGGGATTGCAAGAAATTCAGGATCCGGGGTCTCACTGCTCCCAACAAAAAACAATGAGAAAACAACTTGAGTGAGGCCTTTAATTCACCATACACTTCTAGGTTCATCCCCGAGGAAATCAGGGCAAGAATTCCAGCAAGAAAAGAAGCAGAAACCCTGAAGAAGTGCTGTCTACCAGCCCATTTTCATGGCTCATATTAACCTACCTTTTTTTTTTTTAATATATCTCCCAAGACCACCTGCCTACGAGTAGCATTTCCTACAGTGGGAAGGACCCGGTGACATAAATCAATAATTGAGGAGATGCGCCATAGACTCTTGTTTAGGTCAGTCTGATGAGGGATTCCCTTAACTGAAGTTACTTTCTCCTGCATAGTTTGTATCCAGTTGACAGAAGCTAACCACCACAATCATTATATAGTCTCTCTCTCTCTCTCTACACACACACACACACACACACACACACACACACACACACACACACACAGTGTGTGTGTTAATACACTCATATATATGCGTATATGTGTATTTTATGTATATATGTGTACATATACATACACACACATATATATTGTTTTACATTAGCCATTCACATGTACTTCATTATATTTTTCTTTAAAATTTCATGGGTATCAGTTACTTTGACTAGCTTATATTTTTCTGAACTGTCCTTAGCATTTCCTTAATGATTAGCGGTACCCAATCTTCCTAACACATCATTAAATTAAAATTTTTGTTTTTCTTATTATTCCATGTTCAGTTGTTTTCTGTTTATTTATTAACATAATTTTAATTTTGTATGCATACAATGGTAGATCAAAAAGATCAGTTTATATATATAAATATATGTATGTATATATTGTGGGATATTGTGAGTATAGGTACTTATGTAACAACAATTACTGAAAATAAGTTCATGAAATTGTTAAAGTGAAAAGGGGGGTTATGACAGGGTTTGGAGGAGGAAAACCAAAAGGGTGATGTAATTGTATTATAATCTCAAAAAATAAAGGAAATAATTTAAAAGTCCAGAAACTTTAGTTTTCCTGATGGCAGGCAGAGCTGCCTGGTTCCTGAATCAGTTCTTTACTGAGAGTGAAGCATCAGACGTTTGGTGACAGCATGCCTGAGCAGAGATGTTAGTGATAACTCCTTTTGTGAAATGCGCAGCTTGAGAAGCTTCTGAGTCAGGACTGATCTGAGAGACCAGACCTGAGGAGTGCTCTGGGGAGATCTCATTGGAGGCAATCGGAAGACCTGTGCTCAGATATTCCCAGGTCTCTCATGGATGAAGGCAAACCACCAGCCTTCTCTTACCCTCAATTTCTTCCTTTCTTAAGTGAGGCTAATAAGACCTGCATCCTCTCTACTCATAATCTTGACAGATCAGTAGGTGGAAATTGGATCAGCTATAAGCGCCTGCCAACTGTGATGTATAGAACTAGGACACAGGCACTTGTACTCCATGTATCTGCTTCTCATTGGTCAATTCTATTCTGGCTTGTGTGTCTCTGTGTGTACACATGGTGTGTTCGCTGTGTGTGTGCACGTGTGTGCTCATTCATGTGACCATGTTTGGAGGCAAGAGGTAGAATTTAGGAAGTGTTGCTTTATTTGGTTCTTTATGTTATATTTTGTGATGGGTCCAAGACCATGAGCTGACTGATTTGAACACATGGACTGTCCACAGCTCTGGTGTCTTCACCTTGTTCCTACTGCCAAAACTTTTAGTAAAGGTGTGAACTGCTGCTCTTAACAACCACTTTGGCCCTGAGCATCAGAACAGAGTTCTTTACATTTGTCCAACAATTAATTTACCCACTGAGACATCTACTCATCTCTCATTTCTGATTTTTAATAAATTCTACATAAAATGTGGTTATTCTTTAGAGATTCAAAAATGTGTAGACATAGATAAAACATCAGAAACTTATTTGAAGTTAAGATCATTATCCACATTTTGCCTATAGATGGCAGTAATGTACCAGGTTTTATATAACTTTCAGACTCTGAAAAGTTATATGTATATTAAATTTCATGTTTTCTTAATAGTAAACGAAATTGTCTAAGAGTAGCTATACCACCAATCTGCTATCAGTTCTCTTGTCCTTTATTAAGTGACCTAAAGCTTTCTTCAGTTTGCCCACCATGAGAATCTTTGTCATATTAACTGCAGGCCGCAAAAGATACCGATAAAAATAAAACTCTCTTAAGATAATAGCAGTTCAAAACAATTCCAAGAAAATGCCCTCTTTTTAGTAGTGGCTATTAAAAATGGGTTAATACATGCATGCTGTTCTCTTTTTATTTGTTTTAAAAAATGAAAAAGACTGGAAAGCACTTGCACGCAGACCCCTTTTATACAGAAAAAATAGAGCAAAGTAAAGAAAGGAGATTTCCAGATTTAGACACCGAAGACAAAGCAAATCAAGAGCCACCGGCCCATGGGAGACAAGGAGAGCTACAAGAGGAGATTGAATTGAAGGAGGATAATAAATCTAAACAATGCCTCAGACTTACTAGCACAGCACAAAACATTTTGGGCAGCTATTGAATTTTCTGTCTACGAAATTCCTTATCACATGTTGAATCATATTAGTTCATATTTTTCCCTCTCTAATTTAAGGGTTCATTATGAATTCTGTGGAAAAGTCCACCTATCTTGAGAAGGCACTCGAGTGATTTATTTTCATTGTGAATTATTAGGAAAAAAAAATGACAAGAAAACAATCTTGTCTTATACAACCTGCAAAATCCGGAAATATTATGTGGTGTGTTGTCAGTCCGAGAACATTAAAATAAAATGATTTGGAGCATACGTGCATTTTTAACAGTAGATTGAAAGAGAAACAGAAGAAAGAAGCAATGATACAAGGGAGATAAAGGAGAAAAACAATAGAGAAAGAGTGAGAGAGCACAGATGAAGCTCGTGAAAAGAGAAATATTGTAATTGTTCACAAAGTTCAATGAAAATTTCCAAAGCAGGCTGCAGATGGGTTCATTTCTATCAGGACTGACTTACTTAGCTCTCCACTAAGCCCTGTAAATCCTACAGGGCACACTATCTAATTATAATATATATGCGGTGTTTCTACTCAATAAAAACTATCTTATTACTTAATGACTTTTCTTTGGCATCTTTGAGACTAAGTTATGCTCTGTTAGAAATAAATTAAAACAACAACAATACAAAAAAAAACAAAACGCATCAGTTTCCATGTTCCCATAATTTCTAATGTGGACATTTATTTTCTATCTAGTCCACAAGTTATCACAACACTGTGGTTTTTCTAAATGAACTTAAGTTTAGTGAACTACAGTACAAATTGAGAACCTGTCTTCTTACAAGTGTTTGCCTTTTATTTTATCCTACAATAAAACTCGTGTAATAGCAAAAAATGATTTTGAAAAATTTACTTCATGTTACCTGTTATACATGTTTATAATTTTATTCATTCATGATAAACAAAATTAACATTGTCATGTTATCACACAGTTCTCCAAAAATAAAATAAAATAAAACTAGATGGTTTAAGAATATCAATAGAGAATCTAAACATTTGATAAAGATTTTCTGTTGCATATGGGCCAGAATGTATGTTTTTTGAAGTTAACAATTTTCCAGTAAATCTGCACATTAACACGCCCCCAAGTATTTGCATTTGCCTTTGCAAGGGAAATCTTTGGGGAAGTAATGAGCTTTTGGGGGAAAAAAAAAAAAACTCTTCAGAAAAGTAAAACTTACCAAATCTTGTACTTCTTTCACTAGTGTTCACTTAAAAGATAAAGCTACTTTAAGCTCCTACTCTAAGGCTACCCACCCAGAGCAGTGAGCCTCAAGGTCCCCAGTAAGAGAGCCCGGCACCCTCGGCCTGGGCTCCAGGGGCTCCTGTGTTCTCCTGGATCCTTCACTGCCTGCCCGGTCCTTCCTTCTGTCCCTGGATCACTGGGCTACCAGGCGGCCCTGTTTAGGTGCTGAAGAGTTCCATCTGGACGGGTGAGTGTGTGCTATCCAGGAGCGATAGTCCCAGAACAGAGCACAAACCCCCCTCCCCCAGCTCCTTCTGCAGGGCTGTCTTTCTTACCACGATCCAGCACCCCACCCCCAACCCTGCCCTGCTGTATGCNTAAAAAAATTAAAAGATAAAAAACAGCATATTGTGTCATTTGTATTAAAATATACAAATTCTAATATATTTATAAAACATAAATATAAACTAAATATGCTTTGTAGCAATATTGAAATATTTTTAGTAGGAATGTACCCAAATAATAAATTATTTTTAGTTAGGATATTTTATTATGAACACTTATTGCTCTCTCTAGATTGTCATTTTGAATTTGATGGTAACATTATTTTTCAAATGACAATATTAGTGGAACTTGAAGTTGCCCTTTGCCACTCTAGAAACAAATAGATTGAGATTGAAAAACTCCCAAGAACATGACAGTTTTTTGAGACAGCCATTAAAGTTAGTTGCACCATCTTCTAGCTTTCAGTTCAGTTCAAATTCTGTGGCAGTTCTTAATCACTAGATAGACTATACAGAACATATCAAATGGAGCTTATGTCTAAGGCAACTCTGTCCAGATAATTCAGTCTCAAAAAATTAGTGCTTTATTTTATCACCTTATTAGATGAGAAAGTAATAGCTCCCATTTAATGAATAGGAAGGTGTGCTGAATTAAGTTGCTACAGTGGATAAGCCCAGATGCCCTTGGACTATAGCTCACGTGTGGATCAGATGGCAAACACAAGATTACACAAGTGTTTAAAGGTCCTTTTCCCATTAACAGAAGTGACGGTGCCCTCAGATAGACAACCAGTAAGAATGAGCTGGACGCTTTACTGCAAAGCCTAGTCTAGCAAGCACAGGGTATACTGCAGCTTATCTCCGTGAGTTCTTACAGGGCTAGCCCAACAGAAACCGGGAGCTGTGCAAGGTTCCTTTCAAAAGTCAAGGTGGTTGAAATTAAAATGCCAAAAGTCAGTTGGATGATATGTGGTACATTTTCTCAAGAGGATAAAGTGGAAGAAGGTATTCCCCATAAAAATGTCATCCTCGTAGGGTGAGATATTAAAAATTTCTAATTAGAACCATATAAAATTAAGCCTCATATGGTATTGTCTTTGAGAACTTAGAAGTAACCTGTGGGTTTTTTTTCCCAAAATTTTGAATACTTTCCAAGAGAAGCTAGGATTATTTTGATCCTGAAATTAAGATCCAGGTTTGCACTCTCAGTTTCTGCTATACGCACAAGCTTTCTAGCACCATGGTGAAAATATGCTCACATAAAATGCCTATATAATAAAATCATAATATCTGATATGCAGGATTATCATACCATACATACTTTCACAATATCTACACGGAGTAACTGTGCTTCTCAACTGATTCCAACAACCACTAAGCAAGTAATAGCTATTAGCTATATTAAATTTAGTAGTCACTAGTGAACATTTATTAATTAAAAATAGAATTACTATGGCCCCCAAATCAGACACTCTTCTATATGCACTGTGGTCATTAGATATTACATAAATGGGTTCTTTGTAATTCCTGTGTCTAGAACCCTTTCTTCAATTACAAGCTAATTAAATCTGGTACTGAGTTCATCATCAAAATCCATCAAGAACTCAGGAGTATTGTTGTTATCATAACCTCATTGGACAGAGATTGAGCATATCCATCTTGCCAATGACAATAGTTTTGTGTCTTTAGCCCGTTTCTGTGCAATTAGTTTGAACTTAAATATCAGTCATTTACTTATGTTTTAGCATTTTTCTTCATTTCTTATTATAAATTGCAGCATATTAGTTGTCAATTTTTCTTTACACCTTATCACCTAGGGTTTGTTCCTGGTTATTGGCAATGTCTTTTTATAAATGTGCATTCTAAATCTCCAAATGATTCAATTCTAGTGATGAAGCAGTGTGAGTACTTTCAATTTAGGAACATCATAGGACATAAATGAAAATTCATAGGAAAGAAGCTAGAATATAGAAAAGTGAATAGAATTACACCCCAACCAATTTTCACAAATACATTATAATTTAAATATTTTGGCTAAGATTCAGTATAAAGTTTGAATGTAAATTAGTCTGCTATGATGATAATATAAGAGACTCGTAAAACAATGGTGTTTTCCCAAGCCATAAAGTCAATGGCTTTCTCTCTATGGAAAGAAAAGTTTAATTTCGCAATTAGAAGCATAAGCAAAAAAGAAAAAAAAACAAGATTAGATATTTATTGTGCATTTAAACCACTGCACTTACAATAACATTGAATCATTGAAACATTTTAAAGAAGAAAGTTAAGTATTGTCTAAAATGTAAAAAACGCTAATACCTAGGGATTAAATGAAAAGAACTATAAAACTTAAAGTGACAATGCTAAAATTTGGTGATAGGTTTCCAAAACTTTTGAAATCTTACTTTTTCCTGACAATGTGCTTACTTTTTTATAATTATATTTTACATTATTTTAAAGACATGGCCAAATGGAAATATAATCTCAAGACAAAGCCACTATAAATTTTGTTAGGACCTCTTATTAGGTATATTGAACTGTGTTTATGTTCCTACAATTTCCATAAATATTAGCCTGATGGTGCACATCTATTTCTTCACTGCTGGGGAGAGAAGATAGGTACATCCATAAAGCTTGCTAGCCAACCAGTCTCTACAATTTGTATGCTTCATTTTCAGTGTGAGACTCTGTCTCAAGAATAAGATGGAGAGCAATAGAGGAAGACCAGAAATTGACCTATCCCACAATTACACACACACATACACACACACCACACACACACACACCACACACATACACACACCACACACACACACACACACACACACACACACACACACACACACACACCGCATGCCCACTCATTTTGCAAGGAGGGCTGCTTGTTCTTTCTGGCTGCCTGGCTAGCTTAGATCTGAAATAATCACACAGAAACTGTATTACTTAAATCACCTCTTAGCCCATTAGCTCTAGCTTTTATTTCTTTGGATAATTCTTACACATTAATCTAACCCATTTATATTAATCTGTATATCACATGAGGTCGTGGACTACCAGCAAAGTTTCAGCCGCATTTATCTCTGGCTACTCCATGGTATCTCTCTCTCTCCACCTTCCTTCTCCCAGCATTTAGTCCAGCTTTCCCCACCTACTTAAGTTCTGTCCTATTAACAGGCCAAAGGAAGGCTTTAACTTTAACATAGTAAAATTACATATAACAAAATAATATCAAGCATTATTATATAATTATTATTTTTGAATTACAGTTCCAAAATTTATATATCCTTTATCTCTAATCATAACTAAGGAAAACTATAGTATTTACTCTTCAACTCCATCAAAGGCTTCAGAACGATATGATATTACCTAAGTTAACAGGAACTGCATTGTCAGCAACTTCCAAAACTCTAGAATTAACAGAGACATCTCACTGCCTGGACAGTCACCCAAAGTTTATCTGTACCGTTGGGGCATCCATTTTCAGCCCACAGGCCCATAGTATCCAGAAGACCTTTTCATGAAGCAGAAAATTTCAGAGAGTTCTACCTATATTGGCATTTTGTTAGTCACATTTTTCTGTTTCGTGCAGAAGATATAGCAGACTTTTTCATGAATAAGGAACCCTGAAGGATCATCTCACCTTTAGGCAAGCTCAGCAGTCATTTCTCTGTGGGTCCTCCATGTCCCATTAAGAAGTCCAAGCAAGAGCAGTTTCTTGGCCAAATGGCTTACCAACTCCATAAGGAGTCTCGACACCCATCTTCCTCTTGAAATAGCTTGCTGCTGCCAGAAGCAGATGTGTATCATTGTCATGAAAAGTCCTAAGTAATTAAATATTTTAAATGTTATATTCTGAAGGTCTGTGAAAGATTTGAAGAAGACATATCTAATTGAAATATATCCTATACATATAGAAAATCTAACTAATATGAGTACAAGCTTGATTACTATAAAGGCTATCTTTTAACCTCTATTTCTTAATTATACATTACATTTTAATGAACTACACAATCGCAATACCTTAATCAAGAGCAGAAATATACATATAACAAAATTGACCTTAAATTTGTACCAATAAATAAGATCCATACCAATGCAAATCTATACAGCATATCCCCCTTTAAATGTAAAAAAAATATAGACAATATTTGGGAATATGGGCATAGTTTCTCCAAACTGTTTGCTGCTATTTATTGGGCGAAGTAATTTTTTGAGGTCTGTACAAGGCAACCTTTCAGGGGATATTGGTCTGTCAAATTATATTAGTCTGGAAGCAATCCACAGGTCACTTGCAACAATATTAGTTACAAATTCAGTTGCATTTATTTACAAATGATGAATCAGGTTGCTTCTACTCTACAATAATAAAGTGAGGATTCCTACTAAGCAGTAGATTGTGTAAAAAAGGAACAAAAACAAGAGAACAGAATAAAAGAGTAATTAGTGACTATTAGCTTAACGTTACATTATTGTAAGAATTAGACCAGAATGGATATTATTATACAGCAACTGGGATAGAACCTCTTGGTTTAAAGAAAATATAATGTGTTTGGTGGTATATTACTTAAATTAGCACTTCAGTTTGAATGTGTCTCATTTAGTTTGAGCGATTTCATTCTGGTTTGCTGGAGTCTATGGAGAGTGAGTAAAAAGAAATTCCCCTTGCAAAATTTTGTTTGCTATAGACTAGGAGCCAGCCCCTGGGATTTGCTGTAACAGTAGTGTAAAGGCTGATTAACAATAGACATTTAGTTGTTTCGGGAAGTGGATCAACTTTTCCAACTTAAAATTCTGACAGTTTTTCAAGTTAAAAATCTGTCATCATATAGAAATGAAAAGCATACAGGCTTGTGAGACACTTATGATACAACAAATAGTTCAATACAAAAAGAGAGACCATTTAGGAGAATTGAAGTATAGAAATGTGCGGGAAATAGGGAGTTTGAAAGAGTAAATATTAAGTGGGCTAGACTAGCAGTGTTTCTCAACCAATGGGTCACAACCTCTTTGGGGGTTGCATATCAGATATTTACACTATGATTCATAACAACAGCAAAAATACAGTAATGCAATAGCAAGACAACAATTTTAGTGTTGGGAGTCACCGAAATGTGAGAAACTATATCGAAGGGTTAGATCATTAAGAGGTTTGAGAACCACTGGCATAGAAGGATATCTAAGCAGTAAGGAACATGAACTGCTTTGTTGGAGGACCGGAGTTTGGGTTTCCATCTCCAGGGTTCCAGTACTCTTTTCAGTACTTTTCAGGCACTGCAATCATGAGAATAAATGCAAACATAGATAATTATATATACAAATAATTTACGATCTAAAAGTGACAATGTAAAAACAGCACATTATGTTTAAGAGATTGCTTTCAACTCAGATCTTATAACTTCATAGTTTTTCTACAATGCTCTAACTCCTAACATATGCTGAAAAACTACTGCTTGTTCCATAATATAAATATGATCTTTCATGTATTATATTTGTAGGCATACAGTAAGCAAATCTGATTTTTTTTGTATCTGAATTGTAAACTTTGGTTTGTCTCAAATCCTGAGATATAATCAATCCTAAGATATTTATCTGCTTTTTTGCCAATAGAGTAAAGGAAAAGAAAAGGATATAATCAGGCATTAATACTTCTAACAGGAAAGCTAAAAGTTAGTGAATATCTAATTCATGATTTACCAAAATGGCTTGTTTTCTTCTACTGCTTTTATATGTTTAAATTTTAGTGTGTAGATTCCACTGACTCACTCACAAAAATTAAAAACATGATCTTTGTTTTCTAATGCTCTTTCTTCAGTAAATTCATAAGAAAACCAGTCCATAAGCCTTGCACTTCAAGAAGCAGAAAGAACAGACACACACACACACACACAAAGAAAGAGGCCTATTTATGACTGTAATTAAGATATTTCCAAAGACAGGGTGAATAGAAAAGACAATTCTCTAGATTGTTTTAAGAGGAAAGAAACTAGGCTTCAATTGTCTTGTCTTAGTACATCTTGTCTTGTTATATTTGGTTGTATCTTAAAGGCCTGCTCCTTCCAGAAGGGAAACAGTGGGGCCAACGGAAGTGGGAGTAAAATCAGAGGAGTAGAGCGAAGGGAAACATGATTGGGATGTGCTTTATAAAAAGAGAATCGATTTTCAAATTTAAAAAAGATAGAAGAGAAAATCTGAACTCAACCATTTTAAGTGAAAAGTGAAAAAAATTTGAGGGTTGACTATATCTAGTAGTGAATGACTAGGGAGCACAGTGAGAGAGGATGTTTAATGTGGATTTCCCATCTGTTTTTACTGTATATTGAAAATCCGGTGTATATACATATACATATATAGATTCACACACACATATATATATATATTAATATATTAATAAAAACTCAGAGATAGAAATTAGGGTTCAACCTGAAGACCTGAAAAGCAAAGCAGCCAGCCACTGACTCAACCTCAGTCTGAAATGACAATCCTGTCTTTGGTAATCTCAGACATAAGATTGTCTGAGAACTGTTTCCTCCCATTTTATAATCCTCTTTAGTTCTGAAATTAAAGGCATGTACCTCCCAGTTTTCATGAAAAAACTAGTGTGGCTACAGGGATTAAAGGTGTGTGCTACTCTTATCTGGCCTGTAAGGCTCACCAGTTGGCTTATTACTCTCAGATCTTCAGGTAAGCTTTATTTATTAACATACAATGGGAATACCACCCTATATTCCCAGTCTTCTGTGTTTTCAAGATGTGAAAGTCTGGCTGTGTGTTAAAATGGATCTCTATGAGAAAAAAAAAGGTCGGATTTTCTCAGTAATTGCAGAATTGAATTTATTGAAAAACCTATGTTAAGATCATTTGCCTTTGCTTTCAAGACATTACAAGTATAAATGATCCTATAAAAATAATATCTCTAACCAAATGAGTAATTTCTCTGACATACCTTTTTAGTCTATTAAATGCAAGTGACCTTAGCTTTGCACAATACATTTTCAAAAGAAAATAACTTTTTTCACTTATAGTTTGCTTTCAATTTATTCCTAATTATTTAATAAACAATTCATATTAAATATGTAATATACTTATACATGTATTATAGATTTCTGATATGTGGAATATACTCATATTTATATTTACAACGTATGTGCATCTATGGATATTTATTTTGTCATATTGTATGAATGCATGTTTCTGCCTCTGCTTAAGATATTTTGTATACTGATGCAATTTTAGTATACAGTTTTCCTTTTGTACTATATATTTCTATTTGTATTCAAAATGCAACACACACATACATATATATATATATATGCATATATATATATAGTTTATATATTGAGGTCATTGTCCTCACTTGCAGTACATTTCTCTAAAGATTG
>NW_026067928.1:1106947-1109587 GCF_014885135.2 Alexandromys fortis
ATTAAAAAATGGGGCACTGAACTGAACAGAGAATTCTCAAAAGAAGAAGTTCAAATGGCCAAAAGACACTTAAGTCATGCTCAACCTCCTTAGCGATCAGGGAAATGCAAATCAAAACAACTTTGAGATATCATCTTACACCTGTCAGAATGGCGAAAATCAAAAACACTGATGATAGCCTTTGCTGGAGAGGCTGTGGAGGAAGGGGTACCCTCATCCATTGCTGGTGGGAATGCAAACTTGTGCAACCACTTTGTAAATCAGTGTTTCAGTTTCTCAGGAAATTCGGGATCAACCTACCCATTGACCCAGCAATACCACTCTTGGGAATATACCCAAGAGACACCCTATCATATGACAAAAGCATTTGTTCAACTATGAATTTATTTCTTATCATTTTAAGACCCTAACACTGCGCTTTAGTGAAATCGTGGTATAATCCCGTGCTTGCACTTTAAAATAATGCTGGCTACCTGGCCATCTTTTAAATAAAATATTTTATAAGTTTTACATATTTAATTTAGCTATTAAAATTGAGATGACTCAGTATTTGGATATTTAGAAAACACCCTTAAATATGCAATAGTATAGTAGCGATAACAGTTTATTGCAACCATTTAATTAAGAATAACAGCTTTTTCAAACTCTAGAATCCAATCCAAACATAAATGCATGGGATTTGATAACTAGAGAATTGTCTTTGAAAGGAAGGATGACATGATAGCTAATGCATGCACATGGAAACTAATTAGATTTTTTAGCTAATGAATCCCCATTTAAATAAATGTGATTCAATAAATAATGGATCCCCATGGAAATGAATAGAATTGGATGACTAACACACCCCACTGAAATGAATGTGACTTGATAGTTATCACATCCTCATAAACGTGTTAGATTGAATCCCATTCATTTTAATTGCAATAAATTAAAATAGCTTTTGTTCGTGGCCTTTTGGCTAAGATCAAATGCTTTGTCCTCTATTTGAGGACTATATTCCAATGAAGGAAGCAGCTTAGATTTACTGATTAAAAAAAACTTCCAAGTACATATTCTATATATGCATTCTACTTATTCCAATAGAAATCAGTCTACTAAGGCCAATATATTTTAATGGAGATTTTTTTTTTGCAATTTAGAACTTAGTAGTAATGTTTCAGCTATTATCATGAAAACAATGCAAATATTATATGAAATGTCACTATTTTAGAGCAAACATTCAAATAGATGTTTTCACACCCAAAATCAGTATTTAATGTGTGCCTGCTCTATGTCAGAAAAAAAAACTTATGTTTTAATGAAAAGGACACAGCAATATACTTCATTCATAAATATGTAACTACCATGGACTTTAGAAAGCAAACAACGAAAAAAACCTTCTCTTTAAAAGGAGATAAGTGATTTCTTGGGTATTTTTTTTCCATCTGGGTTTAGTCATTCCTAATCTTCACATTCAAGAGGCCGAGTCAGGAGGAGAATAAGTAAAAGGTCTCCTGGTCTTTGCAGGGAGACTGAGGCTCTGTATTAAAGCCAGTAATCATAAAGATAATGATGATGATGATGATAAATTTACTCTGAAATGATCTTTATGGGAATATTTATTGTATCTTCTGTTCCTTTACCTTCCCATTTCTAGTTATCCCTGGGTTTTCTTTGATTGTATATTGCCATTTGTCTGAATATTTCAAATTTCCACGGTATGGAGAACAAGAGAGTTATGACAGAAGGATGCCTCAACCTGTGGCTTTTAAGTACTTCAATTGTAGGAGATTAAAGATTGCCATTAGTTGAGTAACCACAGACACAACCATCAGGTGCCACCAGAGAGTTTCTAACCCAAGGGTAAAATAAGATTCTGCCTAAACTCATTGGGCTTTACAAAGGAAAAACTTGTGAGTTGTAAAGGAGACTTGTAGGAAGGTTAGAGCATTGATGGGGTGGAAGCAAAACAAGGGAAGGGAAGGAGCATGAATACTCAGAGTGCATTGCATATAAATGGGTAGGAAAATGGCAAAGGACAGATTTAGTTATGTTTTTCACTTTCTTGTGATTAAAAATATTTAATTCCTTATTTTTACTATATAGTATCTTAACTTTCCTGCTTAACGTCTAGGACCACGCAATCCTCCATTAACCACAGAGAGCATGTAGATTACACATATATAGAAAAAAGTATAAAAAGTGGCAGTTGATTTTATTTACAGAAATGCGAAGCAAATTTAATAATATCTGTAATGACAATAATTTTTCTCTTACCAGTAAACCAGTGGATTAGTGCATAGACATACATTTCTTGAAATTAATATAATGAGGGTCATTATATCTATTATACTAGATAATCAACAGCCAAATTATCCAGAAAGATCATGTCACCGGTAGTGGTAATACACGCCTTTAATCCAAGTACTTGGGAGGCAGAGAAAGACGAATCTCAGTGAGTCTGAGGACAGCCTGATTTGCAAAATGAGTTCCATGACAGCCAGGACTGTTACACAGAGAATCCCGGTCTCAAACAAACAGAAAGAAAGAAAGAAAGAAAGAAAGAAAGAGAGAGAGAGAGAGAGAGAGAGAGAGAGAGAGAGAGAGAGAAGAGAAGAGAAGAGAAGAGAAGAGAAGAGAAGAGAAGAGAAGAGAAGAGAA
>NW_026067928.1:1116370-1212129 GCF_014885135.2 Alexandromys fortis
AAAAAAAGAAAGAAAAAAAAAAAAAAAAAAAGAGAGAGAGAGAGAGAGAGAGAGAGAGAGAGAGAGAGAGAGAAGAGAAGAGAAGAGAAGAGAAGAGAAGAGAAGAGAAGAGAAGAGAAGAGAAGAGAAGAAAAAAAAAAGATCATAACACCAGCTTTGTAGGCACCACACCCAACAACAATTTTCAGCATATTGATGCTGTAATTATGGTGGTAACAAAATATGCGAGTGAAAAGAAATCAAATGAATCTTTAAATACCTCTTCAAAAACATATGCATGAGGCACAGTAAGATCACAGGTAGCTTCCTATCTCTGTAACTTAGCTCTGATCTGCCTTTTCGACTAACAAGGCACGTTGGAGATTGCTGAACCACAACACTCTCATAGTCGCGCCTCCTGGAATAACTATTCTGTAAGCATATAAAACACAGAAAACTAAAGATGGATAAGAATTATTTTAAACAAGTTTAATTTAATTTAATTTTTTTATTTATTTATTAAAGATTTCTGTGTCTTCCCCACCTCCGCCTCCCCTTTCCCTTCCCCTCCCCCAATCAAGCAAATCATGTTTGTTTGTCATTCAAAACCATAACATCTAGACAAATATGGACTTCTCCATTTAAATAAGATACTTGAAAATTTATTCTTAAACTGTTGGGAGCAGTGAGACCCCAGATCCTGAATTTCTTGTAAACAGCTTGTTTTCCCCTGATCTGAGTGCCTACAGCTGCTCTGAGCACGAGACCTTCAGGAGTTCCTGATGGCGGGAGAGTGGTTTCTGGTGGGTTTGGCTGGGGCGTGGCTATCTCTATATACTCTGCCCCCGAACACAATAAAGGGGACATTCTTGGGGCTTTTGGTATCAGTGTTTAAAGGTCTGTGAGTCGGTCTGTCTCTGCGTCTGTATTCTTTTTTTTTTTTAAGAAAATTTTAAATTTTATTTATTTATTTATTTATTTTTATTGAGAAAAGGAAAAAAAAAGTTTCCGCCTCCTCCCAGTCTCCCATTTCCCTCCCCCTCCTCCCACCTTTCTTCCCCTTCCCCCCCACTCCTCTCCCCCTCCCTCTCCAGTCCAAAGAGCAGTCAGGGTTCCCTGCCCTGTGGAAAGTCCAAGGTCCTCCCTCCTCCGTCCATGTCTAGGAAGGTGAACGTCCAAACTGGCTAGGCTCCCACCAAGCCGGAACATGAAGTAGGATCAAAACCCCGTGCCATTGTTCTTGGCTTCTCATCAGCCCTCATTGTTTGCCATGATCAGAGAGTCCGGTTTTATCCCATGCTTTTTCAGTCACAGTCCAACTGGCCTTGGTGAGCTCCCAATAGATCAGCCCCACTGTCTCAGTGGGTGGGAGCACCCCTCGTGGTCCTGACATCCTTGCTCATGTTCTCTCTCCTTCAAAGAAAGCATCTTCAACAAATGGTGCTGGCACAACTGGATGTCAACCTGTAGAAGAATGAAAATAGACCCATATCTATCACAAAGCACAAAACTCAAGTCCAAATGGATCAAAGACCTCAATATCAGTCCGAACACACTGAACCTGATAGAAGAGAAAGTGGGAAGTACCCTACAACAGATGGGCACAGGCGATCGCTTCCTATGTATAACCCCAGGAGAGAGAACATGAGCAAGCATGCGTCTGTATTCTTAACCTCTAGCCCCTTGCCCAAAGCTCGCGAACTGGGGTCTAGCGCATAGAATACAGACCAGGGCCGCTATGCGCGGCACTTAACTTTGTTTCTACTCCTTGCCCATATTTAAGGAATGTGTCGGAGTCCTAAATTATCCTGAATTTAAACAAACTAATCCCTTTATTGTTTGGTATCCTGTAGAGAAAATGTATTTCATCAACAATAGAACCAAAGATATGTAAAGCAGGAAGATACATTATAATCGAAAGGTTGTCAACATTTGACCAGAAATTCCTCTATGGCTTAGTTTTGTTTTGTTTGTTTGTTTGTTTTTTTCATCTTGACAAAGTTCTAAGTGTTCAATAATTCTGGGTAGTGAACCTAAATTTTTTTATATCATTTATAACGAGCTTGTTAATATTGTTTATATTCTTCTATCGAGTGTTTAATTGTGTATCTCTGCGAAGCCGTGGCTGACATAAGGCAAAGCATACCACACTGTGTCCTTCATGCCTAGCGAGGCACCAGGAAAGGATGTAGACCAATGATATGCATCTGGTGCTGTCATTCTGGAAATGATGGACACTGGGAAAGCGGAAAGTCAAATGGGAACACATCAGTTGGTACTTTGCTTTTGATAACATCATTTAGCTTAAAGTGGAAAATTGTTATTTCACACTAGAGGGGATTTCTGATTTTAATTTGGCCTTCCCAAAAAGGTGAGAAGCTTCATTAAAGATATCCCTCTGTTCATTAATTAATTGATAAGCAGTTGTAATAAAGTGCTTTGAGGATTGGTTGTCATTAGGAATTTCTCTAGGGGCAACATTTCAGGAAGAACAAACTATCAACTAAGGAATATTCTCAGCCAGTGTTTAATATGCACAATGAGCAAAGCCAGAGGAAATTTATATATCTCCGAAGCTAAGGGAAATACATTTTCAAACACAAGATATCTTGATATTTAAAGTACCACTTGCCTAAATTTTATAAATACTTTAACAGTAACTGTACCAGAAATATCGGTGACTCTTCTAATAGAAGTACACATATATAATCTATATATTAATAATACTATATATTATATATTAGTATAATATATGTGTTATATTGTATATATTTTTTTTCTACTTAAAGTTTTTTTTTTTTTTTTGATACAGCATTTCTCTGTGGCTTTAGGGCCTGTCCTAGAACTAGGTCTTGTAGATCAGGCTAGCCTTGAATGCACAGAGATCCAACCTGCCTGTGCCTACCAAGGGCTGGGATTAAAGACATGTGCCCCCACCACCTGGCTAATCTTACTTACAGTTTTAATAATGCAAGTTATGTAAGTATTTTAAGTAGTAATTGATCACATTTTTATACTTTCCTTGATTCTGTCCTTTTCTGTTCTGGGCTGTTAATTTATTTGTATGAAATCTTCTTCATATACCATTGTTCCAACCCACTCCTGCTTCCTCACTCTGGCTTACACTCACACTTTTAATGCTACAGCAGAGGCTCTGTGTAGTGCATTATTTTCTAAAAACGTATTAACATTGGAAAAATTCAACTTTGCATCATAGAACTCTTTTTAAGAACACTAATTTGTATGTTAGAGTCGAGAGAGAGAGAGAGAGAGAGAGAGAGAGAGAGAGAGAGAGAGAGAGAGAGAGAGAGGAGAAGATATTGTATAATTGGATTTCATAGCAGAATAGTGGGCACGGAAAAGAGAACCGAATTCTGGGAGAAAAAAGGCAATGTGGCAGATGCCATGAATCCCCTGCCTGGGACGGACGCCAGTTAAAATCTTGCCAGTAAGCCACAGTCATGTGGCAATATACATTAATGGTTAGATCAAGATGTGAGAGTTAGTCAATAGGAGGTTAGAGCCAGACAGTGATTTAAATGAATACAGTTTTTGATTGGTTAATTTGGGGCTAAGCTAGCCAGGCAGGCGGACTGGACCAAAAGCAGAACCTCTCTCACTACAGATTGGTGCCTCAATGTGTTTGACTAACTCCACGTGAAACCTAAGAGGACTTTACAGGGAATTCTAGACACAAATACAGAGTTTAACACAGCTTTTTGCTATTTGCAGGTGGCATGCTACAGAGAGATTTTCGTAACTCAGCACACACACACAAAAAGCAGCCGTTTTAAAACAAGGCTTCCTGGGCCCTGCCATAGGTGCAAACTCCGGCTATGGAGCATTTGTGGGGTCGGATGTTTGTGTGCCCACTTGGGGTCAAAAACAAAGTACCTGAGACCATGCCTCTGACTCAGCGCTTCCTGCCTCGCCAGGCAGCTATATCAGGTTTACTAGGCCTGCACAAGCAGGAGAGCATGGCGGATTTCTGCCGCCATACAGAGAGACGTTTCCAGTGCTCTGCATGGCAGATTTGGCTGTAACTCAAATAAAAAGAGAACCACAGATTATCCCATTAACAAAAACATTTCTGTAACTAAGCAGGCTTATATAATTTAAACTGTCTTGAAAATGTTTGAGGGTATTCAGTAAATGTGTTAATATTCAGAAGTGAAAACTATTACATCTAAATAAGAAGAATCATAATCTCTGAGGTGTTGTGTTCAGGGCTCAAAAAAAAAATGGATTAAATCAGATATCCACTCTACTTTAGGATGATCAAAGAGAAAAGAGGTTCTTTCCTTGCTGTTCTCAACTGGCTTTCTAGTTACCTTTACATTAAATTATTGCTGTTTTCCAGACCTATTAGGCAGAATTTGTAACTTGGACCGTCCTCAGTGAAATAATATGATCTCCAAATATGCCTGACTAGAAAAATAGGACACTGTAGTTACATGATGGAAAAAATAAAGAGGGGAAAGTCAAAAAGTCTTAAGATTGCTCCCAAAAAGTTACATATAGACAATGTGTTTAACTATGCGGTTAGTGGATTAATATCCCTTTATAAATTTTCAGTGACATGCTATTAAAGTTCATCCCAAAGAGAATGAACCCTAAATACCAATGAGTCAAATCTGTACTAGGGTTTGATTTGTACACTACCTAAAAATTGATTAAAAAATTCTAAAATAAATATACATACAATGTAGGGAGCAATTGGGGAAGACACTCAAAGTTGATCTCTGAACTCTAACCTGCATATACGTAATTGGGAGCACACACAGATTAAAGTATACAAGTTTTAAATCACTTATGTTCTCTTATTTATTTGTCATCTTTGGCACAATGAACTTGTTACTAGAAAACAAGCTTTATACATACCATTCTATGTTGAGGTAACAAAGTTTATATGTGGTTAATAAATAGTTTAATTTCCTAAACACATTTGTTTGCACCTGTATACTATATACAAGTGTGCAGATCTAAGCCAGTGCTTGTAAAATAAGTTATGTACTCTATTTTTAATATTCTGTAAATACAAAATTGCTAGTCAATTAGATCAGATATTTTTGTTTTTTGTTGAAAATAATGAAGTTCTTCCTCCAGGCATTAGCTTTAAAACTTTCCTCACTGCAGAAACTACATATGTCTCTAACTTTAGGCAAACAGCTCACAAAAGCAAGTCTTTTATTTCACATCTGTAAGTGTTTTATATTTTACCTTCTGATCACAGAAATACAGACATATAGAAAGGGACCTATGAGGAAATATAGTAGGAGAAATAACAACAACAAAAAAAAAAAATAACCTGGGATCTATTGAACATGTTCCACAGCTTGAATGGAAGTTACTAATTCTGAGATTATAGCACTCTTCAAGCTTTTAAAGTTATGAAACATTTCAAAGGTTAAACAATGGTATTAAATGGCTCTAGGAGTTCATAAATTAATCTCTATAGATTTTTTTAAACAAAGGCACTTTAAAATAAAGCAGAATGATTTGGAATGGTATTGATTTATTCAGTTAAAAGTGCCAATATATATCCTCATTTCACTTTTCCTTTAGAAATATAATCAAAAAAAATGTTAGTCCTACTCATTGTAATTTTGATACTAAATTAGAGTATTTCAGTATATCTTAATTGATTTTTTTCTACTGAACCATAGTCACTAAAAAAAAGGTGTGAAAGGAAATGTGTCTACTTTAATACATCTAAGATAGTAGAATGATTTAGAGAAAATACCTCTCACTGAAATTAGTGAAAACAGCAGTGGGCAGGAAAGTAAAACTTAAACATTGTTTTATGAAATATTTTTGAGCTATTAACCACTGAAATAAAAATATATTTTGGTTTATGATCTTAAAAGTTTACTACTAATGCTTCGATTAATCAACCAATTAATATTCTTGTGAAAATTCTCAAAAATATTTTTGTTTCATGTGAAAAAAATCTCTTGCTTTCAAAATTTTTGAACAAACAACACAGAGATAAAATGTAAGAGGTAAATTTTGGTCATATAATACATGACTTGGTAGAATGAGTGAAAATAGTTTTGTAGTTGCTTTTTGTTTTGTGTTTGTCTCAAAATTTACAATGGAAAATTGGTACCTGATGTCTAAACATAAAGCATCAAATGAAGATAAAAGTGAAGTGTAGTGATGAGGTGAGAAGGCCTGCTTTTCGTTCCGCCCAACTCCTGCATGGCTAGCTTAACCCCAGAAATAATAACAAAGAAACTGTATTCATTTAAACACTACCTGGCCCATTAGTTCTAGCCTCTTATAGGCTAACTCTCACATCTTGATTAACCCATTTTTTAATAATCTGTATAGCACCATGAGACTGTGGCTTACCAGCATGATTCTAACCTAAGTCCGTCTTGGGCCCAAGAATAATGGTGTCTTCCTTACTCTGCTTTCTTTCTCCAAGCATTCTGTTAGGTGTACTCTGGCTACCTAAGCTGCTGTCCTATCAAAAGGCCATGGCAGTTTCTTTATTTGACCAATGAAAGTAACATATAGACAGAAGTGAAGGAAAACGGTATAATTATATCAAAATGGAGGGAATTAAACAGTGTTTTTGTCTATCATATTCTTGATAGCATAAGTAAATGGAACTGTGGCTCTTGTTAGGCTGCTATTACCTAATACCCAGTATGTTCTCTATCAGTACTGGGTTGAAGTTAGACATCACTGACTCTCTAGGGTTAATATCAAGTGTTTATATGAAAGCTAGGAAAGCACATAGTTATTTCTATTTTCAGGATCATACAAACACAGTTCTTCCTCTCATGATGTTATTAATCAGGAGAGATAGTATTGACAATTTTTTTGGATTGGAAATCTCCTTTCTTAAGGATAAGACCATTTCATTTGTATGGGTGACATCAACATTGTGTATCTTCTGTATCCCCTATTAGGTCCTTAGACAGAAATAGCTTTCTTCAAGCCCTAGATGCTTCAAACCTGGCTTATCATCAATAAAATGTTGGGTTTTATTTTATCCCAACAACATAAATAACTTTTGAATTCTTGACTTCTGAATATGACATGATTCTTGTACATATCAACTCACAGAACCCATGATTACATATTGAAGACATGTACAAGATTAAACTAGTCAAAAATTTCAGAAAAATGGGGAAGCAACATCAAAGACCTCACATTGAGCAGAGAAGTTACTATCAGCTGATAGCTTCTGAGGGAGGAATAGTCACATTCATTTGGGGATAAGTCATTTGGTAGGTTGTCCATGTCCTGGTAGACGGTCCCATATTCTGGTACATAAGGACAGCATCAACTGGACTCAAGGTGTTAATAGTAACAACAACTAAAAAGAAGACATGGATTTGGGAAAAAATGGATTAATGGCACAATAGAATAGTTGAACAGAGGTAGTTATAGGTGAATATGCTCAAAATATGTTGTATTCATGTATGTGATTTTAAATAATATATAAATGTACGTTCCAAAAATTCTTTAACTTTTCTGGGAAGTTGTCAGTGCTTTGCTACTTACTCATTATGGTTTCTTATTTCCATGCAATGCACAAAGTTCAGCCACCCAGTCTGTAAATGTAGGCTGCTTTTTATTTCTCAGCCACCCAGTCCTGAATAATCATACAGAAACTACATTAATTACAACACTGTTTAGCTGATGGTCAGGCATATTTCTAGTTAACTCATATTTCATAAGTCAATACATTTCTGTTATTCTATATATCACCATGAGGCTGTAACCTACCAGTAATTTTCTGGAGTCTGTCATCTTTTGTAGCTACATGATATCTTCTTGACTCTGCTTACTCTCACTATATATCTCTGTTCAGATTTTCTGCCTGGTTATATTCTGCCCTGCCACAAGCCAAAAAAGGCTTCTTTATTAATTAGTGATAACAAACATATTCACAGCATACAGAGGGGAATCCACATCACCAGTCTTATCTTCATGAAGAGTGTCTGTTTTACTTTAAGGAATTATCAGTGTGTCTATTAAGGAAGTGACTCTGTGGAGAGATTTTTATCTGCACAAAAATAAATAGCAATGTAAACAATATACATTAAAACCTCAGAGTAGATGCATGACCAGTTGCCATAGGTACAAAATGAAAAGAAAATATGAATCAACATATATACACTAGGGTCTCAAAATGTGATAATGCTTTAATTTTTCTCAGAGAAAATTCTGTTTAGTACATTGATTGAAATGAAGTGATATATTTTATTTAGTAAAGTTTTTCATTTATTGATATTGTTATTGTAATATTTTTAGTTCTTGGAAGGATTATATAATTACATAATTTCATTACTCTTGTATCTTTCCAGCTCCTTCAAATGCCAACTTTCACTCTCTAATTCCTGGCCTTCTTCTCCTTAATTATTGTTACATATATACATGTACATATATTTAATGTGTATATTGCTAAATGTATAACTACAACCTGCACACTTAAATGGCTTTTCTTTTATAAATGTTGATTGTAAATTCATTTTTGAACAACTAAATATCATTTTAATAAAATTGTCCTTACCTCTTTTTTCTATTGCTTATAGAATTTCATATTCTGATGTCAGAAAACAATTCCTTCATCCAGTTATAAAAAGAGCAGTGCAGGAAATAATATTATGATTATTTAATATATATTCAATATATATATATGATTATATAATTCTGGGACCTATGTTTTATGTCATTTAATAAAAAAATGTAAATATGATACACCATGTGCCGCAGCAAACACCATAAGAACAGGTACAAAATTCTTTAAAAGATTATGTTACTATTCATCATTCAAAATGTGTCTACTTACAGATCCCCTGTGCACAGGTCTATGTATTTACATGCACATTACTTAAGCATATAAATCTCTCTTTTTCTGCATTTCCCTCTGCAACTGAAGCCTTCTTTTCCTTTGATGTTTAGGTTAAAAATACTGTGAAAATTAGGCATGACTGTACATCATGTTTTATTACAGTAGTATTTACCTTCATTTGAAAAATTATTGGCCACAAATTTTCAGACATTATATGCCTGTATCCTGATGTATAAAAATGTATAGAATCCTCAGTAGATTATATATAATTCATGATAATGTAACTGAATGGCTTGTAAAATTGAAAAAGATTTACTAAAAATTAAGGAAAGACAAAATTAATATATACTATTTCTATTGTTAACATTACATCTCACTGTGACCTTTCACAAATTTAACTTTGCTTTCCTGACAAGTAACCAACACAAATGCAGTACTTTTCATCTGTTTAGTAGCGGCAGCAAACAACGTCTTTCTCTGGAACATACATCTATCAGGCTAACTGACGAAATTTACATCAACTGCTTGGCAGCATAAAATAAAGCCGTTTTAATAAGACATACCCAGTGGATCAATGTTTCCTGCTTTGAAAGGGAACAGATTAGTTTTCCCTGGGCATTTATATGGGAACAAGGGATCATTACTTATATGACAGTGTTTCATTCCATTGACATTTCAAGGCACAGTGTTTATTTTTTGTGTCGCTGTGAATGCGCAAACAAACAAATGTGTTATTACTGGCGTAAAAGAACATGGATTGTTTTGAAAAATGTGCATTTTAATTTAGTCCAATTTGTCAAACACTTTAGCCATTTCTATTTCATTAATGAGGGAGTATTAAGAAGATATTGTAACTCTCTTAGAAGGCAAGAATACATCTATTGACTAAATGACGGAACTGGTTCATTAAATACTACCTTAACAGCCAAAAAAGAAAATGCAACTTCAGAAGGTGCCAATCCTGCAGCCACAGAACCTCTCTAACACTAAAAAAATCAATATAGCTGTTCCATTTCCTATTTTGTGAAGGATTTTATGGCAATTTAGTGTGCATTCCTGGCTTTGTTTTTAATTTTTTTCAAGGAACCCTAAATGATATAATTCACAATAGATAAAGTTAGGATTGCACTCAGGGTGCACATGAAAGTGAAATAAAGAAGTCTATTAAGGGTATCATTTGAATAACGATCTATAACTGTGTTTACCGTGTAGAAATTATTGGGCCTGTAGGCAATTAGAAATATAATTTTATTTTCTTTGTTATCTTTAACTTAGTACTGAACTAAAATCAAATTAAGTACCATTTTAAAAAATCTTTTCACTTTTATATATGTACCATGACTATATGATTAAAGTATTTTAGTATATAGGTAAGACATGTCAAATTCTAGCAAGCAAGAAAAAATATTTAGTACAAGCCACAAAACAAGAACATCTTTCCTGTATCTCAAAATATTTTCATATTCTCTTAAGAATTTAATTCTCATAATTTCTTAACAATTGCATATATATATTCTTAGGTTTCTTCCGCTGTGAAAACCATCAAGACTATGGAAAATTAAGGATGAAAGGACTTAGTTCATCTTACATCTCTCAGATCACGTCACTGAGTGAAGTTAGATTATGAGTTGAAACAGAAGTCACTGGAGAATCTACTTATAGGCTTGCTTCTATATTACCCAGGAACAATTTTTCTAGGGGAAGCACCATCCCTAGTGAACTGAGTCCTTCCCACAACAATCAGTAGTCAAAACAATACTCTATAATCTTATTGGCAGTGCATATGATGTGACCAGCTGGTCTATGGAGTTGATACTGTGACTTCCCTGAAGTGAAACACTATAACCACAAACTGGTAGCTACAAAGAAATCACATATGCCCTAACTTACCTGTTGTCAGGACATTTTATCACAACGCCAGAAATGAAATTAGAATAATATCACATCAGAAAGACTGGTTATTTACAGTTAGGTGTCTGACAAAAGATAAAGAAGGGAGGGATTGTTTACCATGCGCATGACCCCTACAGATTGGCTGTGTGTTTTCTGCCATCCTTTCCTGGTGCAAAGTATTTCTGACAGTCGGGAATACACCTTGTGAATCCTAATCCGTACTCAACTATTTACTTAGCCAGTGCTGACAAAGTGAAAGACTCCTCAGAGTAATTATCCACCCAGGGAATCAGAATGCCCAGTCAGTTGGCATAGAATAAGAAACTGGAGGAAGGACTTCGGGAATAAGACTAAAAAGCATGCCTGCTTTCTTATTTTGAGCAAGTCTTCTCGTTATTTTTCAGATGGATTTTGTTACTGTAATTATTAGAAATATGCTTACATTGTAGCATTCAACTTCTTTCTGCTTACAGCTATTGCTTTATAAATATATGCTAGTTGGTTTTGTTAGCTTGACACAAATGTAGCAATAAACAGGAGTAGCAATATTAATTCAGAAAATTCTTCCATAATATGAGATAATGCCTAGAATGTGTTCATTTTGCTTATTGAAAGCATTATGCCTGTTGAAAAGTAACTTAATTTTTTTCTGGAAAAGACCCATCTTTTCTGTTTCTTTGAGCTTGATTAGTGATCTTATATGAATATAATAATGTAGAATTTGTATTTTTGATTATTTTGATTTTGATTTTTTTAAGAGTTTAATACCATTAAATAATTTCTACTTTCCCTTTCTTACCTCTAAACCCTTCCTCTCCCTTTTGTATTGAGGGCCTCTTTTCTTACTGTTGTTACATGTTCATATGTATATGCTTATACATACATATTACTAATATAACCTTTCCAGCCTGTATAACACACACACACACACTTTCATGGGCTGACCATTTGATGTGAGATTACTAATTGATGCACTCTTCTCTAAGAGAGATTATTTCTTCCATTCTTACCATTCCTTAGTTGCCTGCAGTTCTTTGCATTTGTTGAGAACCTGTGGTCTTTCCCCCCATGCAAATTTAGCATGTCTATTGTTGTCATTGTCCAGCTCATGTTTGGGCAACCTTCTTGGTAAGACTTTAATGACTGTAGTTTCTGACATTACTAGGATATAGCCACAGAGCAAACCCTTGGATCTTCTAGGTCTTCCAGACTTCCAAAGAGATCTCTATCTCTATCTCTATCTCTATCTCTATCTCTATCTCTATCTCTATCTCTATCTCTATCTCTATCATCTCTATCTATCTATCCATCAAATCATATAAGGCAGTAAGTTTCAGAAAACTGGATGGAATGGAATTTAACAGTCTTATGTGCTTACCCAAAGTTTTATAGATGAAGCTTGTGCAATTCCATTATGTGAATGTTTTATTCTGTTGTTTTTTTTTTTTTATTTTTTGACAATAAAGGACAACATTATTTTTTCAAATGATGCTGATTTCCTTACTAAATATGAAATAAAAATTTAATAAGTAGATCCATAGTGTTATTCAATGGCTGGTCCTATGCCTTGGGTCATATTTGAAGGCAGCTTCAGTTTTTAGTCATAATCCTGAAATACTTTCATAAGTTTTAGGTAAAGTATTGTTGAACATATCATATATCATTAGCTGGCTCTAGTTTTGAAGACACATAAAAAATCATAGCACACACCTAGATTTTGATTTGTAACTCAAAATGGATACGAACTCTAGAAGAGTTCAATATTGATACCATTAATTATCAGGTTTTTAATTAGGCAAGGAGTTTTTCATTTGCAAGTTGTCATTAAGCAATCACTTTTACTGTATATCTTTGCAAATACTACAGTACTTAGTGTCATGGGCAGGCTGCCTTTGAAGATCTATGGCCCTCAGTGCAGGTCTTAGATTTCTCATGCTCAGAACTCAAGAGACAAAACATCCGTGTCCACCAAGTCAGACATAGGCTTCAAAATTTTCTTTCAAAAAAGGATATTTACTTCATTATTATTTGGTCATATTTATATCACATCAATCTCATGAATGTTTTGTACAAAACATTAGTTTTAAAAAAAGCCCCGAAGATTGGTTGGTTCAGAAAACTTTACAATTCTTTGATATTTAAGTGCATGCAAATTGGTTCTTCTGTTTGTATTCACTTTAACGTTGAAGTTATAATTGTGCATAATGTATACCATTTGCACATTATGGAAACAAATTTCTTAACAGACCACATTTTACAGTGTTAAACTTGGTATTTGTATTTAGCAGGTGTGATTCAATCAAAAATTTCAATTTCTGAGAAGCATTAAGCTGATTATTAAACCTAATGCATCTTACATGCCTCACCTAAATATATAAGAAAAAAAAAAGATTGTCCTTACGGGTTTTTTATATACACATTTAAAATGAAATATCATCAATACACAAATATAACATTCATAAATGAGTCCTTGGAAAGATTATATTTTAACAAATAGCTTAATTTTGAAGCTTTTCCACTAATTTTTCAAGATCATGTGAATAAGTATTTCTAATATTCCCGGAAAGATATATACAGATAAATACTCTGGTAATTTTTATGTAAAATTATTATATTTTTGCTACTATAAATATTTGAATATTTTGAGACAAGGTTTCTCTGTGAAACAAATCTAGCTGTTCTCGAATTCACTCTGTAGGCCAAGTTGGCCTCAAACTCACAAAGATATCCCTGCTTCTGCTTCACAAATGCTGGATATTTTCATTTTAGGAATATAAATTGCATTGCTTTGAAGTAGACTCTGAATGTCAACAAAATAAAAAAAACATATAGAACTATTAAACAAATAACATATTTGTAGCAAATATCAGTATAGTATCACTGAGTTTACATGTTGTGTATTCATGCACAAAGCAGTCATAGAGATAATTCAGATGAAGGATTGAATAGACAGATGCCATTTTTTAAAAAAATCAAAGCATCTTTTACTTCAAATTCCTAGTTCACTTTCTTCATTACTTTTTTTAAAAAAACTTATAATTTCATGGTCACATATTTTTAACAGTATAACTAGTTCTTCCCAAGTAAGAAATTTGCTAAGTTCAGAATTTATGAATCAAGTATACAAAATGAATTTACAAAAATCGTAGTGAATATGAGGTCACAGTTAATATAATTTCATGTTTTCTTAAAGGTAACATTTAAGTGATCAAACTCCTACCTGCCATAAGAATCTAATAAATTTTATGATACTAATATATTCTTGAATTTAAGCTCAGTGAAAACTTATTATTTTCATTTTATTCAACAGGTTCTATGTAGAACATAGAAGAATGACTTCTTTACAATTTAGTGTAATAAATTTTATCTAATAAATAAGAACTATATAGATATATTTACATCTTAGAAGGGGATATCAAAATTGATAATATTATCTATGCTTATTACTTTAAAGTTTAAATGACAGCAAGAAAAATAACAAAACTAGTTAACAGAAAGAAAAGTGATTTACCTAAGATTTTTCTTTTGTGCATTTTGCCTTGAATCACCTACACTAATGGAACGATTTTATGAATTTAAGATTGAGCAATATGCTTGCTTAGACTAAGCAATAAGTACACAATGTATTTCTTAAGATGTATTGAGTACACCATCCGGTAGTAGAATTTGCATAATCTGCACTCAAACAGTTCTCTTCTAGTAAATGATGGTTCTAACTTCTGCAATCACAATCGACATTCAAAACCAGAGGCCATATTATACAACACACTTAAACAGTGGCAAGGAATTTTATGACTTCTTATAGACGTATATCATTTCCATCTAACTGTCAATAATAAGGGTATTTATAGTTCATTTCATTAGAAAATATTATTTGTCTTGCATCAGTGCCTATAAACTAATTCCTTCAGGTGGAACGTTAGAAAGGGACGTGCAAACATGATAGCCGTAGACATGCACTTGAGACATTAGTAGCTGGAAGCTCCATAGCACAATTCAGAACTTTAGTACAGCTTCTTCCTTCTCCTTAACAAAGATGATGGTGGTACGATGAAAATATTCATCCCTTGGAGATAGAGACAGCGATCCACATTGGAGCACTGGACTGAGCTCCCAAAGCCCAGACGAAGAGCAGGAGGAGGGAGAACATGAGCAAGGAAGTCAGGACTGTGAGGGGTGCACCGACCCACGGAGACTGTGATCTAATGGGAGCTCACCAAGGCCAGCTGGACTGTGACTTAAAAAGCATGGGATAAAACCGGACTCTCTGAATGTGGCTGACAATGAGGGCCAACTGAGAAGCCAATGATAATGGCACCGGGTTTTGATCCTACTGCATGTATTGGCTTTTTGGGAGCCTAGTCTGTTTGGATGCTCACCTTCCTAGACCTGGATGGAGAGAGGAGGGCCTTGGACTTCCCACAGGGCAGGGCACCCTGACTTTTCTTAGGACTGGAGAGGGAGGAGGAGGAGGAATGGGGGGAGTACGAGGGAAATGGAGGGATGGGAGGAGGCTGAAATTTTTAATAAAAAAAATATTTAACCCTATTTCAGAAATTCCAGAGATGCTTTTTTTTTTAAAGAATCAACAAGAAACATTTAAGGAAAGCTTTCTTTCAATACGTCACGCTAATAGAGTTCAAACATATTTTCTGTTGTTTACTGACAACTCTCATGTCAATGTGTATTTTTCTGCTGCCTGTCCACAAGCAATGTGATGTCAAAGAGCTTTGGATAAATTATTGAATTTATCCTTTTGGTGCAAAGTATCCTGTCCAAGAAATAATTCTGTGAACTATTTATTGTGCAAGGTTGACCTTTTGTATTCTATTTTGTGTTAATATGCATTTCTCACTGTATATTCTGTCATCACAGTAATGTACAAACTTTACTTAAGAATTATTTCTAAAGATTCTTCCTACTAAATGACACAATGCTGACAGTACGGTATCATTTTCCTTTTTTATGCCTGATCTAAATAAGCATATCAAGCTCCTCACACCAGTGGTAGCAGGTAAGGTAAGAAACCTACACTGACTATTTCATAGTAGAGTCACTACTATTAAATGGCATTTCTGCTCAGGAATAAAGTTCTATAAGATATGGACAACAAACCAACTCCACAGTTAAAGTTCCCGTGTTACAGGAGGAAAGACAGATTTGTGAAAATTGTCTAATTAGTTACTTTCCTTAGTCTTTTTTCTCGGTGTGAGTGTGGATTGTCATCTCCAGCAAGCGCTGTGTGGAAAGCAGGGGGATGAAGGTGAATGCCAAAGCGGCTCACTTGGCAGTGCTCTTCTTTCCTTTCCCACACATTCATTCATTAGATGGTTCTTGTCATGGCCTTTTCAGAATGTGCATCTTGCTGATAAAGAAACCAAGATAAAACAATAACTCGCTACAAAGCTAGTAAATGAAAAACCTTGACTCCAAACTAACCACACACAATTTCAGCAAGTAGACAATACTTGCTAAGTGTGTCTTTAATTTTTGACTAACTGATATAAAAATGCAAGTTCATAATATTAGCAAAGGATGTTAAAATGTGCAATTGTTAATATTATTTCAACTTCTATTTTTCTAAAAATATTTTTATTATGGATCCTATGTTATCTAAATGATGAGAAACATTCTTGATCAACATTAATTTGGAGATGATAACTTTTTGTTTTGATTTTACAAGGCTAACGATTTATCAAATCCCTATGTATCTAGCCATCCAAATAATAGAAAACAAGTATCAGAAGGAGTTAAGGCATCTATTTCTGGTTTCAATTCTACTTCCTCTAAATTTCTGTTACAGTGTGTTAGAAATACAAACCACATTCACATTTTAAAACTATGTACATTTTGTTCACCTCTGCAAATGTTGCAACTAACATTTACAGGCCAAAAAAATAGATATTGGAACAGAATTATATTTTTGTCAGTGCTTGATAAGAATGTGGTTTTCAACTCCCTTGTGAAATTTCAATACAGTTGAGACGAACTTTAGCAAGGAAAAAAAAGCCACTTAGCATATATTCTATTCTTTCATTGCTGCATCACGCTAAGACCAAAACCCTGCCCCTTTGCTATCAGTTAATAAAACATTTCCTGAATTATTTAACTTCCTTTCAAACTCAAACCATTTTCATGTTTTTATCATTTTTCTGTCAACAGTCAAATTCCAAAGGGAAACACTATTTATGAGCATGTTTGCTTTTATTTAAAACTGTTTGATTTTAAAAGGTGTTGCATGAGCAATACTGTGTTTGTTCAATTCTGGCTGATATATGTTATTACGGCCTGACTTTGAGTAAATTGCCATCTTGTTTGCTTAGAAAAAGAAAGATAGAGTTAATTGAATGAAAACAACATACAGAGAATTACAACAGTCCATTTTCTTTATTTGAAATATGTCAACACTGAAATATGAATTTGAAAGTGCCATATGTAAAATGTAGCAGTGATTAAAATGTTCTAGGAGTTATCTTTTGTTTCGAAGGTGGTAATTTACATGCAAGAAATCATATTAATTTTATGTGAAAGCACACATATTTTAGAAGGTTATTGACTTAATATTTACAGAAGCATTTTTATTTTAAATCATTGCATTATGCTAGGTACTTTAATCTACTTTGTTCTTCTATTAATCACATTCATGCATAGTTAATATTATTGTCATCATAAAAATCCTTATGCTTAAAAATCCTATTTCCCAACATTTTTAGAGAATATATTTTAATTCTATTAACAATTTAAGAACTATTAAAAACAACTTATATTTATTAATGGAAATTTAAAATCAAGCAGTAAAATTTTCAAAAGGTTAAGCCAAAAGTTAATACATGTGATTTTGATCAATTATTTTATATATATATATATATATATATATATATATATACACACACACACACACAAATATCTATATAAAACCTTAAAAATACACAGCTTCAGCATTCATGCAATACTTAAATTTAAATAATTTGTCCTATACAAATTGTTTTAAATCACTTATCTTAAGGAAATTTTCAGCATTAAAACCATGCACAATAGTGGATTTAACTGTTTCTGAAAAGAAACATTTGAAGAAATAGTAATTGATATTGTAAAATCAATATTGACCTGTAATTAACTTCTTTAATAATTACTATTTTCTTTATTTTATGGATGAGGAAACTAAGATGCCGTGAGAGGAGGAATCTTCCCAGGGTTGGACAGGAAGAAATTGTGGAAGTAATATGAACACAATTCAGAAAACAATAATCACAAAGCTTGTGTCCCAAAGCAGTATATATATACCAAGGTAAAAATTTAACTATAAAAATTTGGATTATAGAGCACAAATTATAAACTAAATAATTACAAATTAAATTGTAATTTTATAATTTCATGCTATAAGTAAACCGTAGAGGTATCTCCATTTCACTGAGTAGAACTCTGAGGAATAGAGAAATTTACAACTTGTTTAAAGTTTTGTGTATCATAAGGAGTTGAACAAGACATTGAAGTATAGTATTTTAGAGTTTCATAAGTATTAATTATTGTTATAGAATGAAATAATAAGAGAGGAAATGGATAACTATAGGCAAAGGAATATATCTGTGCTAATTTATACACACATAGTTCTTGATCAACAATGGGTAATAACACAGGTGGTATATTGCATTTTTCTAAATATATTTTAATGAGTAATTTCTATAGGAATTTCAATTGCATACAAAATAATTGAAATATTGAAGATGTGCTTTCAGAATGTATTTGTCATATCCTTGAAGATGAGATGAAGTCTTGGTGATTTCCTCTTTCTAGTGCATAAAATTTGAAATACATACTGGGAGATGGGACAAATTAAGTATCATAGGGCTACCATTATATTGGCTACTAACAGTTTGGGACAGTTCTATAGGCTGGTTAGGCAAGTTTTCTTGTAACACCTAATGTCATTCCAGTTAATACCACTCTTTTCTACTCCTTAGGATAGTAAACAGAAAGCATATTGGTAGAAAGGATTATGGTTATAAATATAACTTCAGCTCAATACCAACATATTTTGTACTTTGTATTTGCATAGAATATTTCTTATATAACTCAATCACTTACTGTTTTTCTTATTGCTTCATGGTGAAATGATTTTCATCTCACTATTATATAACCTTGTTATACAGGAAGCATCACAATTTACGTTTTATATATCTTGTGAAACAAGACAGTTTTTTTTCATTTCTAAGAATTGCACTTAGACAGTTAATGTTTATTAATATGACTTTATTAGCTAACCAGTCACTTGTAAACAATATGCCATAAATGACTACGTGAATATATGTTGTTGTAGGTGTTTGTGTAATCATCTGATGATAATTCATTTAAAAACTGTACAGTTCAAACGATATTTATAAATACAGATTTTTTTATTCAAGAAAAATGACTGTAGACTTGTTTTTAAAATATACTCCAATTACCGACAAATGGAATGGGCACATTATAAATTACTAAATATAAACAAACTGTTATATCAAGAAAAGGGGGACAACCTTTCCATCACACACAGGACAAACACATCAGGCTATGTTGTCACCTGTCAGGTCCAGATGAAGTAGTCTGCACACGTCATCTTAAATACCTGAAAAGATGAGTTTTAAACACACGTTTGAGCCTGACAGTGATGGGGATTTAGAGATAACTGTATAGATAAAATACTTTACTGTTGAGAATTCATATTCATTTGTATTTACTTTTTGTATTTGTAACGAAGAATTTTTTTCTTAAATTTGAAAGGATTCACAGTGAATGTTCCATTTACAGTAGTAATAATTAAGGAAGTGATTTACAATAAAGGGCATGTTTTGTGTGATTAATATACTAAAATAAGCATATTCTTTTCTCTAGCATATTCATAATCAAATCTTTTTACCTTTATATATAATATGAAAACAGTTTTTTTCTTGAAGATCATATATATATGTATATGTATAGTATATATATATATATTATTTATGAAAATGCAATCCACAATGCTGGAAATTTCCACAATATGAGCACTTAAAAAGGTCCTGATACCTAGCTAGCATGAGAATTCCTCAAATCTACCGCTTTGAATACTAAACTTCTAGGAGAAATGCTCTAAAATCTTTTGGTGTTTATGGTGGGATTAATATTCATTTTAAAGATCTCTTTGGAAAAGAGTTAGAGATGGTTGAGGACTGTGAATGTCTTTATTGGAATTATGCTTTTACCCTCATTTATTTTAACAAGATTTGTAATGCATTCTGGCCTTTGATCTCTTAGTTTGAAACACTGCTTGTTGCTCCATTATTCTACCATCCATTTGCAGATAACGATGCATCAGACCCTTTCCCTCGCTGCAGAAACAATGCCCTTTATTTAAGCAGGGACATTGCTTTGACAGATAAAGTAGGCCTTTGATAAATTGAAACAGGTTCTGAATTATTTTGTTGGGAATGTGTGCTACATCTGTCTGCTGATTTCCTACCGAAGTCATGCTTAAAGTTCTTGTCTGTTTGTGATTTATTGGGCTAGAGAAAAGGTTAAGAAAATTTCATGGCTCTACTCATATCATTTGTAAGTGAATCAAATAGCATTTGTTAATGTTTATTATACTTAAAAGGCAAAATTACCCCTAAGCATCCACTCACAATATATACTGTTGTGACCGGCAAAACCAAAGGAAACACCAAACAACATTATTACCTCTCCCATTAGTAAATTCCACAATGGAAAAAAGGAGCAATAATCTGAAACCATTATCCCAAATCAGAAATTTTAGGATTTCTAGTCAGGTCTGGTATCAATACTTTACACTTAGACCAGTACAACAATCCATTAGTAAAGTGCAAATGACAGTAAAGGGTGCCTTCTCCAGTGCACTTAAGACTTATGAAGAAGGGATGGGTAAAGATAGTCACATATACACAAGACTTATACCAATACCTTGTTACCCTTTCCTCAATTTAAACAATTAATGTAATAATTTTTAAACTTAACAATATTTAAAGATTTCCTCTGAACCTCAGACTGAATCCTGAGCTAAGGGTCTCCTCCAGCCTTATATTCCTTCCTCTGCCTCCTTAGTGCTGGGATTAAAGGTGTGAGCCATCACTGCGTGTCTTTCACTTTTAGCCAGATTCAGTCTAATGTAGCTTATCTGGTTTAGTTATTACTGGTTGAATGCACATAGCACAGTGTTAGACACACTGGAAACCTAGCACAATGGCCAGTCCAAATAAGGAAAATGATTCTCCCTCTCTGCCGTGGCCACCAACTGCCAATAGCATGTCATGAGAGGTGGAGGCCATGGATCCCTCCCCAATCCTGGATGAATGTTTGACCAACTTGCTATTGAGCAGGTAACTATAACTGTTGTGTGCTCTGAAGTGAAATTGACTGTATTATGTCCAGAAGATTTGAGTTTCACAAAATTCTTCCACAACCTATAGCTCATACATTGTTTAGCCCTTTCTCTAAGATATTCTTAATTGAAATGTCTCTGTCCAAAAATATTTCAAAATTTGTAGGTAAAAAATTAATTATCATCACTAATATGATCAGTTACTTAGTGTCATTATGATTTAATTTCCTAAACTTTGCTACTTAACACATGGCTAGTAAGGATTGGAGCTTTTTAAATCAAGATAAAGAATATTGGTACAAAACAGATTTGAAAATGCAATAGTAACAATAACTTAGTTTAAATTCCATTTTATTTCATGTTTGATCTGCTTTCTCAATAGTTCCTATGCTCAAGTTTTGAAAATTTAAAACCTAAATTATAAAGAAATTTTAAAACCTAAATTCTAAACAAATGGTACACTGATGTCTGCTTAACTGTCACTAGAATCACATGCTTTTTAATTGAAACAGACATAGAATATAGTCTAATGTAAGACTATTAAAATATTAAAGTATTAAAATGTCCTTTTAATATTATCTTTGACTTCCTCTAAGAGAGAAACCAGTTGATATTGATGATTTTTTTTGTCAACCTAGTTAAGTAAAATCTCTATATTTTTCTTGCTTTTGTCTTATTCTTGCAAGTTATAGTTGTATATTTTAGAGTTGAAAATTGAGAAAATATTTAAAAGCATATGAAAGACGGATCAAGTCTCCTCACAGTTCTCTTGTCTAATAGCTATAAGAAAATGTCTCCAGGCAGTTTCCCATTACCCTCAAAAATGGCTGGAGAAACTACATTTTTATATTCATCCATAGCTACTCTTATTCTATCCCTTGGACAGTAATGATATTATATTTCTTACCTCCAAAGCTTTACGTAATCATTTCATTCTCTGAAGATACACTCATTATGAGGATACAAGGAAAATCAAACCAGAATACATTCTCTCTCCCCATGTTCTCAGCATGTCTTCTACACACTTTGGTATCAATAATATATAGACAGGTACAATATTACAAGATACTCAACCACAAATAAATCTATGAATATATTATTTTTGGACAAATGTCTCAACAACTCACATATTCTCCAGATAAGCAATACACCCACAAAGAGTCATTGAAACAACTAAGAACATATTAGAGATAATTTAAAGGGTTTTTGTCTCTCTCACTCTTCATCAGAAGAAAATCTCCCTTCCTTTATCCCTAGTAATCCCCAGGATAGTTACTGCCATCTGTGCATTGACTAATATGATAGTACTTTAATGCATGCTATTTAAAAATATTCTCAATTTCTAATAGAATTCACTTTTTGTGTTCTATATGAAAAATAATTCACAAGGTTATGCCCTTAGTACAAGGACAAAGATAGTAATCTAGTGTGAAAATACGTAATAAGTTCCTTATAATATCATAGAGGTTTGGATATCTTCTTTCTGAATAAATCTATATTTTCTTAAAATTTTTTGACAATCTTTGTTATCCCTTTTTTCATTAGTTCCTAGAGGACATGGTATTATGCATCATTTTGGTCATAATTGTATTTTGGTCTCCAACAACTCCCAAAACCAAGTCCCTTTCTTAGACAATCACAATGTGTCCTCTACTTATTGATTGATTGACTGGTTGACATCCAAGTTTCGAGAGATATGTCCAACAAACACGTATGTCAGGAATCACAAGCAGCAAGTTTCCAGGGAAGCTAAAGAAAACTGAATGTGAGAATTTTCCTTTGTGTTTTAAATGGTAAGCAAGTCTCTGTTTTGCCTAAAGAGAGACATATGTTTGCCATCGAATGCTACCTACTATAAATTATCCCCGAGGAATGGCTTATGTAAAGATCAACTCAGAATTCATATTCTTGGTACACACATTAGAACCATCCACTAGTGTTCAGAGGCCATAGAGCAGTGCTTGGGACATAGTAAAAACTAAATAGCCATTTGAATGATAAATCAATGAATGTAATAATAAATTTGAATTCATTAAATTTTTAAAAATCAATATATTAAATACCACTGGCTCAAAAAGAAGTGAAGACTGCGTAAACATATTAGCAATAAATAGTTTCTAAAAAGACTCAACAAAATTCTATGTGCAAATTAGCAACCAAAAAGGTGAAAGTAAACACAGTTTTATTAAATACACAGGATTTCTAGCCTCAATAGGAAAGGAAGGAATGAAAAGCATAATGAAAGGTTATTCTTATTCTCCAGGATAGAAATTTGAAAAAAAATATGGTAATAGTGGGGGTAATAAACTATGGTTAAAGGGAAATACAAAATAAATTAATAACATTTACAAAGTCAAGCATGATATTACAGTTGAAACAAAGTAACCATATTATGATAAATTATAATAGAAAAGTAGACTAAATAGATTTTAAAGAATACCAAACAATAAGAAACAGTACTTACAAGTTCACCTACGCATTGTGAAAGTATACTGTGTATAGAGAAGTAACCAAATCAGCATGTCTATATTCCTCTAACAATGGAAGTGGGAATGCAATGGCCCAAGAACATCACTAGGGAAGGCTTTTGGGAAGTAGTTGAGGCACAGAACTGCACTCTCACCATTAAATCAGAGAACTTAAAATAGATGGTCTAAAGAACTCATGTATGATTCCATCATGTGAGAACCCACATCCAGGGTTTTTGAGAGAGAGAATGCCTTCACCACACAACCCATCTGCCATACCTTTTACTTTGGGCTTTCCAGATTTCAGATCTGGAAAGAAACTTAGTTTAGTTAAAAAAAAGAAAACTAAAACTAGTCTCTTTGTTATTGTAGGTCGAATAGGGTAAATGCTAGTATAAGGAAATGACTACATATTCAAAAACACAGAGACAAGGGAAATGTTTTAAAATAAACAACACCTCATTCAATTCATTTTTCTATAGTTGTCAATACGGAAGAAAAGTATTATCTCTGTAAAGACATCTTTTGTGTAAAGGAAAAGTGAGGCAGCAATTTGTCATTTAGGATTTGAAGTCACTGTATTTTGTAGTCTGGAGTATAACGTGGGTTTTCTCAGTAAGTTGTGTCAGAATGTGACGAGCTAACGCTCTCGGAACTGAAAGTGATCCTGTGTCTTTTTAGGGAAGACATGATTGCTTGATTTTGAACACTTGAGGTTTGGTTCATAGAGCAGGCCGATATAAGTTCTGATGGCATATAAACAATGCTTTGGAATGAAAGGTGTTCAATATAATTTCAATATCCAAGTCTCCTTTTCATAACAGGTTTTCCCTGGGCAAATTTTTAAACTGTTTCATGACCCTGTTTTATTGAATTTTAGAGCCATCATAATCACACAGGTGTCTTCTACACTAAGAAACTCCTAACCAGAATGCCTGCATTTTAATTCCCTTCCTGGTTTTCAGTTACTTTCAAGAATCTACCCAGTCCAAAAATCAGGAAGAAAGAAATCACTTTAAACCCCTCTGTGAATGGATGCTGGTTATTGGTTATTAGAGTCCATCTGTGGTATTCATGAGCACCCATCATTCATCCAGGAATAAGCGTGGTGTGACATAAATAGTAAAGATAACACCAAGAGAAGTAGCTGTGATTTTTTTCCTCATCTTTAAACAAAAGAATTCAGTAAATTTGTCTTCAACCCACTTTCGTGATCATTTTGTACCAAGGATTAAGTGAGGCTGATGGAAGACAAAGGGTTAAATAGTAAAGCAAAGGGCAGGAATATTGTGAGCTTCAGATGGTACAGAAGAGAAACAGACAAAACAGTACCCAAAGCCATCCTTATCTCTGAAATTCCAATTATTGTGCGATATTAAATTTCTTTAATATTTAAAGCAATTTGACTTAGTGTTTTCTGTTACTTGCAGAGGAGCACAATGACTGATACATTATCTCATATATTGAACTGTAAAAATAAATGAGAAAAACACTGTAATTCAGCCAGCACCATACTCCGAAGCCTGGCTCTGCCATGTCTTGCCAGTACATTCCTTTAGCCTTTGGGGTCAGAATCAGCAGAGCCTTCATAGAGTGCTTGCCTTCTTTTTCAGATATAACTTTCTGTGGGCATATTTCGTTTCATACACACCATATTAAAGAATCAAGTTAGTTTTTATTTTATATTCTATGGCTTACATGATCCCTAGTAAGAAAATGTGCTGAGTATGTATATTTTAAATTAAGGTAATTGTCTTTCTGACTTTATCCACATGAGAATATTGCTTATATTATCTAAATATCTGACTAATTAATACTCCAGCAAAGATATTTTCCAATATATACATTCTTCCAGGTAGAAATAAAAGAAATGGATAGTTAAATCATATTTAACATATTTATATATTTAAACATATATAACTCAAGGATTAAAAGGAAAAGTTTATATGTTGACTTTTTTAACTACCATGCTATCTTATGAAAATTTATTAGATTTTGCTCTCAAATTCTTGCAAAATTTCACACTAAAATACATTATATATATGCATGAATTTTCAAACAATAAAAACAGTTAAAATCACATCCCATAGGAAGAGCTACATGAAATTCTTCCCCATAATATAAAATTTATGATTAGAGGTGCAACCAGAGATTCAGAAATTTTCTAAGATGGAGGACATCCTGAACCAAAATAACACACATTGCTTTAAATAGGTTTAAACTAAAACTAATACAAGAGATATTTAATGATGATAAGATATTTCTCTTCTAAGTTTTTAATGGCAGTCCTGGAACTAAACGGGAGCATTAATTAAAAAAAATAAAATGATTGCATATGCATCCAAAATAAAGTATTGAACTTATTATGCTAATGACAGCAAGGACAAAACCCTGCATGTTCACTCAAATACGAATGCTTAATCCTCCTGAATTCTTGAAATCTCTGCTCTCCCTTGGGAATGAAATAACTTCTGGGCTCAATTTGTACTGGTAGCTTAATGATTAAACATGAAAAAAAAAACTTTGCCTATGCATCTGATTTTTATATGCCCTGTTTTACTGAGAATCCCATTAAACTAAACTCTGCTTTTAGTTTCAGTAATTGGATTCAGTGCTTCACAGATGAAAAATATTGACTTCCCATGTTAATCTGTTTTACTCCTAGGATGATGCTACCAGAAAACAAGAGAGGTATCTGCACTTAAGAAGATAGGCTTGTTGGTTTTAAATTGGAAGGGTTGTCTACTCAATTTGTAAGCTGTGTATGTCTGTATGTCAGCATTAGTTCACACCGTTAATAACACTGGCGGTTTGTTGCTTGTTGTTAGTGGTATTGGTAGTAAGTGATTATCATAAATTGTACTTAAGGTACAAAGAATAAGGTAGCTTGGCATCTCATGTGACAAAGAACTATTTGTTGAGATTTTACTTGAGGTTTTTGTATGTATCTGTATACATAAAGTATATTTTAATGGAATTTTATACTCTTCTTTGTCTAGCTTTACTATCACAATCATACTGGGCCTCATGAAGTAAGTTTTGACAAATTTCCCAGAACTTAGAGATTTGGAACAGTTTAAAAATAACTAGCATTCGACAATTCTTCGGCCCCAGGTTCCATGGGGGTGTCCATGCTCCACCTAATGTTTTGGTTTGGGTCTTTGCATCTGCTCAGATCAGCTGTCAAAGCAAGCCTCTCAGATGATGATTAGACTAGGTATCAACCTATGAATTTATGAGTATAGCCGAATGTTATTAGGAATCATTACATTACTGTACTTCTTTTTTTTTTTTTTTTTTTTTTTTTTTTTGTCAGTTGTATTTGATTCTACCAGCCAGCCAGGGTTGTCAAGGATACAACACAGCCCACAGAATCAACTAAACATGTTTCTTTGGGAGCTCCCAGAAACTAAAATGACAGTCAGAGTGTCTGTATGGTTCTAATTTAGGTCCTCTGCTTATATGCTGGAGTTTTTTAAGACTCCTAGCAATGGGAGGAGGGGTATCTCTGACACATTTGCATCCTTTCGGAACATTTTTCTTTATACTGGGTTCCTTTCTTCAGATTCAATATGAGGGTTTGTGCTCAGTCTTATTGAATCTCATTATGCCTTGTCACTTGATGTCTCTTTTAGACCTGCTCTTTCCTGAAAGGAAACATAGGAGCTCTAAATCTAGGGGAGAGAGGAGGTAGGAATGGAGGAAGGGGAAACTGCAATCTGGATGTGTGGTGGTTTGAAAGAAATGGACAGCAAAAGGAGAGGCACTATTTTGAGGTGTGGCCTTGTTAGAGTAAGTGTGGTTTTGTTGGAGAAGTACTGTGGAGACAGACTTTGAGATCTCATACACACTAGAGCCACACCTAATGTGTTACTTTTATCTTCTTGTGTTAAAGCACTACAGTCAAGGAAATGGACAGAACAAATGTATAGAAGAAAGAGCTTACTTGGTCATATGGTTCTAGAAACATAAGTTACTAGAGATGAGTGGCTGCAGGCAGAAAGCATGGCAGAAGCAACAGGAAGCACAGAGCTCACTTGTTGAACTGCAGACATGAAGCAGAGAGTGAAAACAAACTGGATGTTGTCCAAGTTCTATAACCTCAGAATCTGTCATTATTGAGTGATTTACTCCCCGAGTGTGTAGCTACTCACGTTCTGAAACAGCATCTCTAAATGCGATTTAAGTGCTGAAATACTCAAGACTGTGGCGGATATCTTCCATTAAAACCACCACAACTATTTCTAAACTTTATGTAAGGATAAATATGTAGAATACAGTTAAAATGATAACATTTTAAGGATGTGCCAGTAATGAGTTTTCTTCTCCTGTGCATCATGTCACCAACCAAGAGTGGTTTCCAAAATTTAAAATACTAGAAATGAATTCCCTCCTATTAAGGAGGTCTTTCATCCAATTGGAGTATTACAGTATATCCAGGAAATACAAGTGCATCTATTTCAGCCTTGGGGATATCAAACCTTGTTGCAGTTGTTCTCGTTCTTAGCTGAAGAAGGACGCTTAAAAAAAAAAAAATCCCACAGTAGCTCAGAATTGAGTATAATAGGTTATTTATTTAGAGGTATACCCACAAATCACAATCCTTTGCTAGAATGGAGAACAGCAACTGAATCCTGCAGCCATAGAAGAAGCCTGACCTGTGCTTTACATCAACATATATAGTTTAAGAGGCCACGCCCAAGTGGGCGGGTAACTTAGAGGATACTGGTGGTAGGAATTCCTCCAGAATTAAGTTTTACTTGTTGGTAGGATCACTTACTGCTTTTCCCCCTGCAGAGTTTTTATAATACTTTCAGACACTGTGCTAGCTAGTTGTCATGAAGAAACCTTCCAGGTCAGTTTCACTTGGATTCCTTCAAGTTCTATGTCTGAAGTGAAGGATATTTTCTGCAATAACTTATTACCTTTAATTTTTGGCGGAAATAAAGTACAGCGTCAATAGCCTATATTGTTAGGGGAGTCTCTTGGACTCCCCTGGCAAATAATTTAAAGAAATGATTCTTCTGCCTGGCATTAGATTGTTTTTAGAGTCCATTGATTTTTCTGAGGAGCACTACCCTCCCAATTGGCATAACAATTCATATATACTTTAATTAAATAATACATACATTATATATGCATGTTAAGTAAATTTAAAAACTATGTTTCCCGTTGGCTTCTTCAAATATCCCTACTGTAATTTATTCTTCCCCATTCTTTCTCTCAGCTATTTCCCCCATCTCCTGCTCAACTTAACGTAATCTAATTAACGTTTATCTAGTGTCTCCTTTCACAGTTCCTGTGTCTTTTAGAGCTCTCCTCCCATCACTTCTGTTCCATTTTTAATTTTCTGGCTTCTGAATCTACTATAAGTCGTATACTTACCCGGATTTGGAGATGTGATCCACAAATAAGAGAGAACATACTGCATTTTGTAGGGGTTCCTTCACTCATTATTAGACTTTCTAGTGCTATTCATTTACCTTCACATTCCATGATTTTTATCTTTCCATGCAGGTGAACAGACATTGGGTGTGCATTTTAATATATATCCATTATTTGAGGAACATTTGTGTTGTTTCAATTCCTTAGCTATTGTGAGATCAGGTGGAATGAATATGGTTGATCAAATGTCTATGGGGTAAATGTTAAATATTTTGGACAAATGCAAAGGAATGGTGTAGTTGAGTCATATGACAGATATATTTACATTGTTCTAGAGCTTGGAGAGACTGGAGCAGCAAAATCGGTTCCTAATTGTATGACGTACAACAAAATTACTGATTATTTGCCAGCATGTTCCCACAGTCCCATTTACTTCAATAGATTTCTTTCTTATTGGGGAGATAAAGAGCTTTGTTAGTAGTTCTGGATGGTATCAAACTTCCTACAATCCCTTTTCCTTCTGCTCCCAAGTTTTGGAATTTCAAATATCACTATGCCTGGGTAGCATATAGGCTTTCATATACTGTTTTGTTGGTTGGTTGGCTGTTTTTTTTTTGTTTGTTTGTTTAGTTGGTTTTAATTCTGCCATTTAGGCTGAGGTCAAGTGCACCAGCTATATTTTATATTCCCACGTTTCCCTTTGTCTCTCCTTTTGGTTCTCTGACATTATAGCTCATCTGCCTCTTAGTCAACACACTTATCCTTTGGCTTGTTCGAAGAACATCTATTTTGCTTATTGCATCCCACTTGTCCATATGCGGAGAAGATGTTTAATAGAACTCTCTGCTGTCCCTTAACTCTTAGACCATTTCTTTTACTTGAAATTCATTTGTATGAACTAAAAGGAGCTTTTCATGGGTGTCTGTAGTTTTCCTTTTCTGAAATTGTGTTAAAGTATGTGGACAATCTATTCTGTTCATCTGGTGTATATAATTTCTTAAAGTAATAGCAGTTGTGAATCATTGTTTTCTGGTTTTTTTTAGTTATTTTATTTAATTGTGATATATTACATCCTGATTTTGTCAAGGAATCGAAGACTCTTGTTTTCTCCATTACTTGTCTTCCGAACGTGTTTCCATAGTACAAAGTACATGCAAAAAGCACACAGTTTTTTTTTTTTTTTTCGTTCAACAGTGTGGTCATTAAAGAACCTGTTATGGTTCGTCCCCTTGCTAGTCCTTCTTCAAGAAAATGGAGTTTAGGGTGGAAAAAACAATGAGCCTTCTTTTGTCAAAGAAGAATCTTCTATTCCCTTTATTGGGGACTTTGAAGTTTTATGGCATGTTCCTTGTGCCATCACTCACTGGGATGATGCTGGAGTCTCACCCCTACCCCTTACTACTACTTTTAATTTATTCTATTAGATATTGGAGCAAGTAATATTTATTACCCAATTTATTCTTCCAGCTTTCCCAGAAAGTTTCCACTCAAACTACAAATTAATAATTAATTCTTTGAAAGCTTGGCTTCAATTTGATTTACAGCATAAATTCTGGACCTAAAAAATTCTGGAAATTGCTTTCTTATTAGTTCTGTAGCTGCAATGCCTCAAGTCGCTTAGATTCTGCGACACTAGTGGATAAGTGTTCTTGTGACATCAATTTCATCTATAGGTTAAAGTTATGGGAAACTGGAGGAGAAAAAATACTCTTTGGAGGATTCCAGACTTCTTCCAGGTTAGTATAAAGATCGAAAAATATATTTTAATCATGTCATCACAATGAGGTATTTTAAATATTAAAACCCCTTCTCCCACAAAACAGTAACATAAGATGTAAGCATTTTATACCAAAATGACTGTTTGACTTTCACATATGCCCATGTATCTTAAACGAAGATGCACACAGGTAGTCAATTCTTCCTATATATAGTACTTCAATTCAAAATTGCATTTTAAGTCTTGTTTCTTATCGTGTTCTAGTGTATAACTGAGTGTATATATTCACAAATTATTTTCTTAACCGTTAACAAAATTTCAAGCTCTATAAAAATACTTTTGGGTATTTTACACAGATTAATACATAGATTATTCTTATGAGGTTGAATGTTAAAAATTATGTTCAGTATTTAAAATGTAAACTTGCTTTTGAAGGAATGAAATTACCGAGAACAGATTTAATATGGTATTTTTAATGCAATAAGGGTGTTGTATATTTTGTGAAATAAATATAGACTAAGTATAAAAATAAATATATGGTATACATTTACTATGCTCCTGCAAAATAATAGGGATTTCAATACATGTTTCCTTGACCAAAATAATCATATAAATCTTCTCTACACTGCTTCAATTTAGTCAAATATGCAGTTTTCTGTTTTCTATTACTGTATACAGTATAAATTCTTCTGTTGGGAGACAGATTGTGACAAATTTGCAAACAGCATCAGTATTCATACATTTGAAACATTAATATATCCAGCAATAAAAACTTTGATTTCCCAAAAGGAGAGTCATGTCTGGAAACTAATGCCTATTTTTGAGACTTAACTGACTTCTCAATGTTAGTGATTTTCTCGTGAGTTACGTGCTCCTGTGAAAAAATATACAACTTAACAGCAAGTACAGAGAGTTAAAAGGGTCACACAAAACATAAATCTGTATGCCTAGTTTATGGATGTATATAATTCATATAAATAAATTTGTGACTACCTATGCTCTCCATTGTAGAAAATGCTTTTGTTAGCAACAATATCAAAGAAGTGACAAAATCGAGAATATATGTACTAAACCCAATGCTTACTTACTACTCCTTTTGAATTGATAAATACTGCTCTGGGTGTAATAATGAAACTCCTCAAAGCAGAAGTAAAGCTTATGCTTACTGAACAGCTGCATGGTTTATTTCCACTAGTAGTACAGTCATTGAAAAAGAGCTATTTAAATTTAGAATTATACAAATGAATTACAATTACTTAAATTATCAATTTTAAATAATCCTAGAGGCTTCTAAGAGGAGCTGACTTCTACTTTTAAAAACAATGCTGTGGATTTTATTCTTTTCAGAAAATAAATATATTCTATTAGTCAAAACATTTTATTTCAAATTATCTATTTGCCTTTGTTTTCTTCTTATCAGTTATTTATCTTGCTCTTAACATATTGTGATCATGTGATTATCATTCATACTTTCCATTCAATTATTGCTTCCTAAAGAAACAAGACATTCAAATACATTTATTCAAAAATGCTTTTCTAATTATTTCATTTCCATTATAATTTTCTCAGAATATGACTAATTTCAGCAAATCTATTGTAAAAATTGACAGGGTTACCACACTGGACACACAAAATTGACCTCATACTGAGGTTCGGTTCTACTGTGTTCTTCAAACATTGTACAAATCTTATTTAAACACATACAAAGAATAATTTAAATGATATACTGTGCACTTTTAACATTCTAAAGCTTTCTCTGTTATTTGAATAGTGACGATCTCAAGTCTGTATCCATGCTGCTTTTTTAATTAAAATTTTACCCAAAGGAAAACAGTATTTAACAGTTTGTGAGCTTGCTCTCTCTAGAAATTGTGCAGTGAATTGTTTGCTCATACCATAAGGTGCGCTAGTATCTTGGGCTTTTGCTTAACTGGCTGATCTATTTTCTTCCAGTACTGTTATACTTTTGACCTAATTTAATTGACAGAGGCTGTGGCATTCATATTGTTTTCTTACTGATTACCTGAACAGGTATTGGGAGGGAAACGGAAGCTCTCAGCCAGGGATATTCATTTTAGTCACAGACAGGGAGAAGGACTCAAAGCAAGAACCCAAAGAAACTTCTTTGCACTGAGGCAGTGACCCTAGAGAATCCTTCAACATCACGTTTATGAATTTCTCATTTTTAATTAATTTCTTCTTTCAAGTCAATACATTTTCATATATCATTGTCTCTAAACTGCTGTAGGGATGCAGAATTCTGAATTGATTCACAGTTGACATATGTGTTAGGTGTGCTCAGCTCTCACCTCTACACCTGATGAGAATGTAACATTAGCATCCTTTTAAAGAACTTATCACTTATTCATGAAGATCCCTACTTACTGTAGAAATCAAGCTTTTGTGCGGTGTTTACTTTTTTGCTTTTATTTTTGTATTAGTTTTGCTTTTGTGTCTTTTTTTCTCTTTTATAGAATTTTGTTTATCGGTCATTAGGAATTAGAAAGAAAACCTAAGGATTAAAACATAAGTTTTATTGATATTTGTTACAATTACAATTAACTACCCATAGTCACTCCCATTAAATCACCCGCTACAGAAACAATATTTTCACAATATGCACCTGTTATTTAAAGAAATTGGTAAAATATGAATAGATTGATCATTATAGGAATCAGATATCTTGAGGGAAATCCTTGATAATGTGTGTGTAAATTAGAACAATCCTGTTGATAGACTGAGATAACGAGCTTTAGAGTATCCCAGAGAAAAAGAACTTCTAAACCTTATTGTGGAATTAGGCTACTGCCTTCATTGACATGATATCTGAAGAAGTAAAAAAAAAAAGATATATGTTCTTTTGATTGTTACAATACTATCATTAGCATTCTAAACTCCTAAGTTTACTTGTTTTGCCACCAAATATTTTAAAACACATGGAAAAGTTCATAGACATATTTATTCTATATGTCTATAAAATCATGTACTAACACACTATAAGAAATATACAGTAAATCACACATAAAACACAGGAAGATGGGTGTAGGCTGAGCTCAGGAATGACCAGAGCATTTATGTACATGAGGAATTGAGAAAGAGGACCCACATAAGGGGCTAAAATTATTTTATTTATTATTTTATAGTGATTTATGGTGTTGCATATCTGGTCTCTTAGTCTAGTGGTTCATTGAGAACCCCTAGAAGAAAGACTGGTTATATAATTTATTTGGAAAAATCAATTAACTTGGTTAAATACAGATTACCTAAAAATATCCTTATAAATTCAGATAATTGTCACCATATATCTAAAAAGTTCTAATTTAAAAAAAAACAATTATCCTCTTTGATAGTTATTTTTCTCGTGTTTAGTTACAATTTTCAAAATGTGGATTCCTGTATCTTAGAAATACCTAAGCTATTTAATGTTGTATTGACAGCTATCATTAATTATAATACTAGCATTAAAACAGAGGAAGTTTTTCTTTAGTGTTACCTTAAACTCAATAAAGAGTCTCAACTGGTAATAATACCTAGTGATAGCTTTCTCTTAAAGTTAACCAGGCTCTATGTGGTAGGTTTCAAGATCAGTTTGTTGAGATGCCACACAGACACACTTGTCATAGAACTCTACACACTTTGCACTATTTTAAAATACGGTTTTAAGAATAGTCACAATCCTCATATTACTCACAATCATGTGAATGTCAACTTTAGAACTTATCTTTCTAGTTTATGCTCTACTGAATGTAAATATCTTTCAGTGATGCCAATATTTCAAGTTTTTAGTGTGTCGACACAATACAATTTCATTTATGTTTTGCATTTTTCCTAACCCTTTATTCATTAAGAATTTCCATCACATTTATTTTTCTGTTTTTTGTTACTCATATCAACAATTGTAGAGTCATGAAATCTAATGTCTTATCCTCATCTGAAGTGATGATTTCACGCTAGTTTGCTGTTACCCATGTATTGTGACATTCTTTTATTTTAGTAATTCAATTAGGAAGATAGGAGAACTAGATAAATAAAGTTCAAATTGTCTTTGTGATTCTATCATGTTGATACTTGGTGATAAATCTGTAATTCTAAATGCTAAATGGTATTTTTCCCATAGTGTTTTAGCATAATGAGGATTCTTTAGTTTACCTCTGTTTATTCATGTATAAGTACAAAATATTGTGGAAACATTATACTTATCCTCAATAAAACTATCTTTGAGAAGATGAGAGATTAATATATTCTCCAATGCCACAGAATTAAAAACAAAAGTTTCCAATTCTTAATATGAAGGAAGTTATCTCTCAGGGATCCTCCTGCATGAGAGACTTTCTCAAATCAATTTTTTTTTGTTTAAATTTACAACTCCATGGCTGTCCAGTGGCACATAAGGATGGCTCATAACAAGTGCTTAAATTCTTGTACCATCCAGGCAGTGGTGGTGCACACCTTTATTTAATCCTTGCACTTGGGTGGCAGAGGAGGGTCAATCTCTGTGAGTTTGTGGTTAGCTTGATCTATAAGAGCTAGTTTCAGGACAGGCTCCAAAGCCAAAGAAAAACCCTGTCTCGAAATAAAAATTTTTTCTGTACTGTCCTATCCATTTTCCACAAACATGAAGCAATACATCAATTTCTCAGAGAATTTCCAGTACTCTGTGTGTGTGTGTGTGTGCGCGCGCTAATAACTATTTTCTTGAAAGTTTGGACTTGTTTTTAAACTTCAGAAGTAGACACATGTGTTCAAGAAAAAGTATATATTAAAGTTCATGGGGTCAGGATTTGCTCCTCATTCTTCGAGGAAAACGCTGCAGCACCTTGATTGTCAGAGCTCCTAGAGGACAAGGGCTCTCCGTGAGGCCTTAAACTTAAGACGAGATTACATGAGTAACTCTTGCAAATTTTTATGTGACCTTTTCCACAAAAATGGATTATATCGACTGAGAAACAATCCCTGGATCAATGTCCAGAGAGGAAGATTCTGGGATAAACATCATAACCTGAGGGATTTATCCCAAACATCATAACGTAGGGAACGATCTACGTTGTGGCCTGGCACCGTAGATAGTGCCCGTCACCCGGCCATTAGCTACATCCTATCCTGCCAGGGAGAGATAAGTGTATGGATATACTATTTCACATTCTTGGTTTCCCTAGTTGTTATCTGTGAGAACGAGAGCACAAGGACCCCCTTGCCCTCTAAATACAGAAAGCACTGTGTCATTCCCTATGAGTCTGAGGCTGGGTTTCCTCACCAGTCCATGCTGAAATCAACACAAAGCATTCACTCAGTGCTTCCTGCACTCTAAACCATTGATAGTTAAATTAAATCTCTTAAAACTACAAGAAACAAACCTGTGCCTTCATTTCTTCTTACTCTTACAGTGCTCAGTTATGCCTTTCCTCCCTTTGAAAAAGATACAGCGAAGGAATGAGGTGGCCAAGCATTTTACTCAATGTTACCAAGGTAGAATTGAAGCTAGAACACATCAATCCAAAATATTAACTCATCATTTGTCTTACATACATTCACAGTTTCCCCCAGAGAGTCGAAAGACACCAATATACCTTCCAAGACCTGAGATAAAAGGCGTCTGTCATTGTCAGTGAAATTGAAGTTCCAATGCTCATTTTGCAATTCACTCACTAGGGCAAGTTTACTTTTGTAATGAGCTTAAGAACCCACTGTATAAGAACATCATTCATGTTTATGGGAAAAGACAGACTGTTTTGGCTCCCAAGCTGACAAATTGCTTTCTGAAAGATGGTGTGTTCTTGTCACTGACTAGAGAAACTAGTGTGGAGAAAAAAAAAAAAAGTCTTGGAGACTTTGTACCCAAGGTTGTATTTCTCCTTGGCAGTTTGTATAATCTGTCACTAACCTATGATTACGTGGCACTACTTTGGCTTCCTATCAGTATGTTCACTTAGGTGTAGCCAAATGGAGAAACACAATAGTAAACTAAATTCCTTTTGGCAAAAAGAAAGAAAGAAAGAAAGAAAGAAAGAAAGAAAGAAAGAAAGAAAGAAAGAAAGAAAGAAAGAAAGAGAAAGAAAGAAAAAAAAGGAAATGAGGTAGGGAGAGAGGAAGGAAAACAAAATTTACTCTTTTGTTTCCATATGTATTCCCATTTATATCAGTGACACACATGAAAATAAGTGGTACAGATGGACATGCAGAGTTAGGCAGAAGAGTTCCCCATCAGTGGACACTGTCTCCTGCACCTTGGCACCCCCTTCTAGAGCTCGGGTGCTCATGGACTTCTCACCTGTCTGTTGACTGCTAAAGTCTCACAGGTTGCCTGCTTCACAGGAGATTTTATTAAGCACGTGGAAAGCTTTACTCAAAGAATGGCCCAATCAAAACAGTAACTTTCTCTTTTCCATTACTGATAAAACTATTTCCGGGTTATTTCAATGTAATATTTCAGTGACCTACCTTGTGATATATAGATACAAACAATTATCATTTCAAAAGACATTCAAATATACTCAAACTTGGAGTATTTAGTTAAACGTTTTTAAAGCAATTTGGGAACAAGGCTTAAAATTCTTTCCTTTCCTATGAGATTTTGATTAATAATTAGCTATAGTTTTCAGTGAGATAGGATACCAGTTGCCATATAGTTAGGAAAAGGAAATAATATATTCATGTTATAATAATGGTTATTTCTAAAGGTGTTTGAAAATTCTGAAAGCTTATAAAAGAAGGGGCTAGCAGAAAGAGCTGAGCTGCTAAAGACAGTGAAGGGAAGCCATGGAGCTGACTGCTTTGCTTGTTGTACTGGAAATGCATCGCAGGGTGTTGTTATGATCCTTCTCCCCCTTCTCCCGCTATAATGCCCTCCGCAATGTAGATGATCCCTGTTCCTGAATACACACGTCCTTAGAAAATGCGTAGTGTTATGCTGCTCATACGGGAGTTATAATTGTATTTCAGTTACGTTCTCCCTTCCTTTTCACCATTCTTGTAATCTTCATATCTGTCTAATTTCTACTCACTCAGTATTCTTAATATGGGGTTTCATATTTGAAGTAATATACTTTATTTGCCTAGCTCCTTCATCGCACTTAAGTAGGTTTAATGTTAGTACACAGGCCATGAACAACTGTAAAGTGACTGTCCTCTACAATAGCAGGGCAACTGCACAGAGGATCCCACCATGGTTGTGGCAACATGTACAAGATCTGTATAATCCTAAGTCACATCAAGTCCTTGCATACATAGAGAATAGAGTTGCTGGGCGCGAGTCTGTGCTTCCAGTGTGCTAGCTCGTTTTATGTCAACTTGACACAAGCTAGAAACCTTTGGGAAACGAGAACCTCGGTTTCAAAATTCCCCTACCATATCAGTTCATGTGGCAAGCCGTGGTACATTTTCTTCATTAATTATTAATGTGTGTGGGCCTATGCCTAAGTGGTCATTTCTAAGCCTGGGATAGTATATGCCATGCGAGAGTAAGTCAGTTAGCAGACTTCCTCTTCTCCCTGGGTCTGCATCGGTTCATGCCTCAAGGTTACTATTTGACATATGTGGATGACTGACTATGAACTGCCAAATGGCATAAACCTGTCAGTCCTCAAATTCATCATAGTAACAGAAATGCTAAGATATCTAGTCAAGGAGCTATTGGTAATTCTTAGTGGATTCTTAGTGGAGGGAAAAGGAAATGTCAGCTTTCTTTTTTTTTTTTTTGTTTTCTTTTAGAGTTGAAAAGAGCTCCATTTTATTATGGAAAGTTACAAAAAGAAACAAATCAGGCAATTAATAAAGGAGCAATAGCGAGAAACGAGGCACCTCCTTTAGTGCCCCCCACGCTGCAATTCAATTCAATGTGAACCACGTGGAGGAACAGAATTAAATAATTCTCATGGGGTTCAGAATTAGGACCCCTCAGCCTTCTCTATTGGGAGAAACTGAGGCACAGTAATACTGAGCAAAGGTGAAGAAAGCCACACACCTCCCCAGGTCACTCTCAATAAAACAAGAGGAGGGTAGAGGATTCCTCAGGAAGCCAGGTAGGCAGAGCTTGTAAACTTTGGCAGGCGGGACTGGGAGCTGGTGGGTATGTAAACCAGGCTGTGATCAAGGAAGGAGGAGGAGGCTGTAAACAAAGGGGCAGTGACCTAGGAAAAGGGTGCTTGTGGATGGAGTGGGATCAAGACCTCCCAGGGAGGTGAATGCTTAAATCCTGAGTGTCCCCGGGAGTCAAATGCTGTGGGGACAGTGTACCCTGTCATGGGCCTGGAGGTGTTCCATCTATCTCAAACCCAGGTGAACCCTGTGTTTGCTTTCTTTAAGAGCATAACACATTTAAGTTGACCAGGTTCTGGGATGAACACATCAAAGAATATTTGAAAAAAAAAATGGCCTTGGTAGGGAAAAAGAAAAAAAAAATTATAGAAAGTGAATGAGAAGGGAAAAGAGGGTCGATCTGAAAAGAGGTGGAGGAGGGTTAATGTGACCAAAACACATTGCACTAAATTCTCAGAGAACTAATAAAATAGATTTGAAAATACAGTTGTAAAAGCATTGGCATGTTTATGCTCTGGAGTGAATATCAGAAAAGAAAGTATCGAATAAATCAAATTAACAGAAAACTTATTAACTGAAATTTTTTAATCAATTTTGCTTCATAATAGTAATACACAATATAACATATACTAGTAAGCACATTGGAGTTTTTGTGTTCCGTGCTTTATATTCTTTGTGTTTTCACTGTGCATTTCTTTGGGCCTGTTTCATGTTCATCCTGAACAGATGTTTGGAGTGCAGGTCGATGGCTTAACAGCTTCTGAAATAAGCATGACCTTCATGAAATCAAAGCACAGGTTGTCTAATATGGTATAAGTGGCCTTTTATTTAAATTTGAGTTGGGGGGTACAGAGTCAATAATCACTGAGTATGAAGCAAGTGTAATAACCCAAAGATGATGAGATGATATTTGCCCTTTATCAGGGGAAGGTTAAAACAGCTGTCAAGGTGACATGCTGATCAGTGCAACCTGAGTAATTATGCCCAATGATCATTAGTGGAGGCAGGGAGCTAGGCTCAGGGGAGAGCACCAGTGGTTGGCAAAGCACAATGTACTTTCACTCAGAGTCACAGAATCTGAAGCTGAAGGTGGAATCAAACTCAAAATAATACCCATTGTCTGAGTTTCCACACTTAGAGTAATAAGAGAGCATAGGTGACTGATATTTCCACAAAACTTGCTGCCATAAACAGTAAGTCTTGAGAAAGGTAAGTTCATATGACTCTGAAGAAGAATGAGGTCACGTCAGCTTTTAAAACCTCGGAAAGAAAGTCACAATATTAACTGAATTTTAGGTTCTTTTTTATATGTTTCAAAATACCATTGAAGAGAAGAAACCATGATCTTTGTATATTTATTTACAGTGGAGTATGAAAGGAGCATTCTATCACGGAAGAGTGCACTTTTTAAAACTTCTTTCTAATTGACTTGTGCAGTTATCTAATAGGATTTAGCAAATCCTGCTGAATAGCTTCATAATCAAAGTCACAATTTAGAATTTGTACCGTATGTATCACTTATGTATGTAGAGTAGTGTGATTAAGGATGTTATGTGGTGTAAGTGTTCCTCTGCGTGCAGTTAGGTTAGACAGACACTTCCTCTTTAAATGATGACTAGGCTGTATCCTAGTGCCTGTAGTTTGAGGAAAACCCATTTTCTTTCAATGTTCCATTGATGGATTTCAGTTTTTAATATGTCTTACTGACACTGTATTATTTCTATCACTGACAAGCTGAACTTTGATCTTTCTGAGAGAAAATGTTCAAACGAAAAAGAGAAAGAGCTCTCCTATTATATGCTTTGCCCTCTCCTTTTACTCATGTGGATTTTCAAAAATAATAATACTTCAATTGATATGTGTCTTTGTCTCCATGCTAGGAACTTAAATGATGCAAATGGATGAATATACAAATATTAATAGGCAGAAATCAAGATTTTAAATATGAGCTATTAGTACTGTTTGTAGAAGGATATGATGAATTTAGTGGTGATCTATAAAGCAGAATAGAATTAATTTCTTAACTTTATTCTCAATATATTATTTCTCATTCATATGTATGCATGTGTGTTTGTGCATGCATATATTGACTCATCAAGTACTTCTGCATATTAATCAAAATGTATTTATATTTTGTTATTGTGTAACCTAGTTTTACTTCATTGATACTGTGAGAAAATTGTTAACATTCCTCAGAAAATGCTATGTTTTCACTTCCTGTCATATTGTACTGTTATTTGAGAAAAAAAAAAAAACCACATCTCTTAATTTCCAAAAATGTGTCTGAGAGCCAAAGCTTTTTCTCATGATAATATACCTGAATAGTTGTCCTATAACGACCCAAACATGATCATGCAATATTCTTTCTTAGATTTTTCAAAACGTTACTCTTAGGGGACAAAACCAACAACAATGAGATTTTAAAATAGCATGATTTTGCAAGAGTATAAGGCGGACCACACGGGACTATATGAGAGAGTTCTCAAAGCCGGAAGAAGAGAAAGGAGGAAATGACGCAAATATATGATAATGTCATAAAATATAAAAAAAATTCTTACCTCCTAATTCCATATACAGGAAGCCAGGAGCTACACTGACTGCTTGTTCATCATTGCTTGGGATACTACATTGAGGATCAGTTCAAGTCTCACCTGTGAATGAACTAATTTTTTCATAGGACTGTTGGAATCCAGTTCCTTAGGCCCTGAATTCCTCAGTCCCTTGAGGTTCTTGGCCAAAACCTGAGAAGATATTTCACCCTCACCATTAGATACCTCATGACAACTTTTTTTTTTTTAAATGTGAGCATAGAGAACACACCTGAGATCAGTGGACCACTACAAAGGCCAGTGCTGTGTGCTGTCTTACATATGAAACCCATCACTTTCACTCCACGCTTTTGGGTAGGAGTAACTCCCAAAGCAGATCTCACTAAAGAACAGAAATTCCCCATGATGAATTTTGAAATGACACTATTTTGAAACTACCTAACCTAACCATTCTTTCGCAACAATTAACAGACTCCCTTGAATGCAGAAGGAACTTAACGGTATTGTTCCATACGTGTATGCAACACAGCAAACAAATTGTGGTTCTCATTTTCTTTAGAAAAGAACTCACGAAATCAGCTTCCCACCATTTTCTTCAAGAAAAAAATGTGTTTATGTCTCCCAGGTCTCTTACATCTTCTGCAGGGGTTCTTTGTGTGAATTTTGTCATTCATCTACTCTCTAAGTTGTAGAGTTCCTTGTTGTTATAAAACAAACCAAAACAGAAGCAAATCTTTACGTCTTATTTTTCATTGCAGAGAACCAGGTTCCCCCTGGAATGCAGTTTCTTGGAATGGAGGTTTGTTTACATGAGGAGGATCCTGCCAGCAAACTGTACTCTCAGGTTGAGCAACAGAGAGCAATATGTTGGAGGGCATGTGGCAGATTCTATAGCGATTTATTTTTTAATTTAATCAGTCTTGAAAATTCTTGATTTATTCCTCAGAGGGAAAAAAAGTGCTCAAAATGTGCACAACAGTTGCCAACTCTTAAAAGAGTAGATTAGTGTTAATGAAGAGAACAGTGGGGAAGGGCGCATAGGAGCCACCTGGAGGAGGCAGCTGTGGGCACCCGTCATTGCTGCTGCTATTGCCTTCAGAGAGCTAGTACGACTTTAGCTGCTGGTGAGGATTCACCCTATCAGATAAACCTCACATATGGGCAATCATTTTTTTTTTAAAAAATGTATATTGTAAGATGTGCAAGGAAATGAGCAAGAGTAGGTTCTATATTATGAACTGACAACATGAAACGCACACATTTCAAACCATGCTACATGCGTTTTCTCTAGTATTGTTTAAATATGAGAAATACCCGACAACTCCTCATCTGTCATTTTCAGAAACTACTAACTGAAATGCATTTAAAAAGGGTAGCTACTATCTCATAGGTTATAGTACATTCTGTGCAGGGTACAGACCAACGTGTCTTATCACCAAAAGTCATTCTCTTCTGTGTTTTCTGTCATGCTAATGTGTATTTGCAAACTCATGTTTTGGTTCTCAGATGTAAAAATATTATATTCACCATAAATTCAGATTATCAATTATTTTCTGTCATGTTAGTTTTTTGATTCATTATTTCTGTATACATTGAATGAGAATGATGGTTTGTTGGATATATATTCCTTAGTACTGATTGGTAAATAAATAGTTTTCTGGTGTTCATACAATTTAAGGCTAACGGTTTTAGAATTATTTTTAAAATCTACTGCCAAAATTAAAGGATTATTTTAAGAGTGTATGCATCCGTACCACGAGGAAATAGGTTTTTACATTGGTTCGTTTTACGAATATGAAGGCAGATGTTCCACAGCCAGTGTGAAGGTCTGGGGACAGCTGGCAAGAACTACTTCCTTCCCTCCAATTTGATTGAGGCACAGTCTACCTTGTTTCTGCTGCTGTGCTACATATTTCAGCCTAACTCCTCTCTGAGTGTCCAAGTGATTCTCCAATAGTTTGCTCCCATCTTACAGCAGGAGTGCTGGAATTCAGTGTGTGCCATTTGGTTCTTACACAAGCTGTAGGGAAAATCAGTAGGCTTTCATAATGAACACCTTTATCCACTGAGCTGAGTTATCTTTACAGTTCTTATTTTTTTTATTTAAATGTTTGTATTATGCGATAAGTGTGGGGGTGTGCATGTAGGTGTGTCAATTAACCTGTGTATGTGTCATTGTGTGGAGGGATTTATGTATATGTACATACTCATGGAGGCCAGAAGTAGATGTTAGTTTTCCTCCATAATCAATTGCTTGTTTCCATCATATATATTTATTTATTTATTTAGGATTTTCGAGACAGGGTTTCTCCGTCGCTTTTGGTTCCTCCCTGGAACTAGCTCTTGTAGACCAGGCTGGCCTCGAACTCACAGAGATCTGCCTGCCTCTGCCTCCTGAGTGCTGAGATTAAAAGCGTGTGCCACCACCGCCCGGCTCCACCTTATATTTTTGAGACTGAATTTCCTAATCAATCTGGAGCTGGTGGATTCAGATAGAATAAGTAATGACAAGTTTATAAGTGTTCCTACCTCCACCCCATGCTGGAAAAGCAGGTGTGTACTACTGTCCACAACTTTTTATGTAGTTGTTCAGGATCTCAACTCATCTTGGAATTCACATAAGATTTCTAGCAACTGAACCACTGAAAAAGATCCCTAATTTTTGATAGTATACCAAGTAACAGACTTCTTATTGATATTTGAAAACAAGCATATCTTGAGGCATTAATAACAATTGGCATGTAGAAACATGAAACTAAAAATATTTACATAAAAGGATATGCTTATCCCAGTGACAAGGGAGCTACAGAATAGGGATGTGAGCTTTATATATCTGAAAGATGTTAATTTCTAGAATATTCAAATAACCAAATTAGCAAACACTAAGAAAACATCACAATTAAAATTAAACATTACAATTAAAATTGAGTTATGTATCTTAAGTTACACCCCCCCCCATTCCAAAAACATAAGTTTTTCTCTGTGTAAAAGCTCTGGCTGTCCTTGAACTTGTTTTGTAGACCAGGCTGTTCTCGAACTCACAGAGATCCACCTGCTTATGCTTAATGAGTGTTGGGATTACAGGCATGCACCACCACTGCCCACCAAGCACTGACTTTTGTGAGTTTGGAGTAGTTTTCTGTGTTTCATAGTCTTTCAGAGTTTGTCATTTTGTGTGACTTATATATGAAAAAATTCTTATTTCTTGTTATTTACGTGTGAAAATTTCATCTGTGCTTGGAATGTGTCATTCCTCCTTTTATGCACTTTTCAACTTAGTAGAAATATGACTTTTAAAGCTGAAACTATTGTCATAATAAAATTTACCTTTTCTTTTACTCCTTATACTCATAGAAATGTAGATTTAAAATTTTATACATGAATTAAACCATAAAATTTAAGTATAGAAACGAAGGTGTTGGTGTCATATATCTCTATAGTACCCTTGAACTACATCCTTCTTGATGATTTCCAATAAAGACAGGAAAGATATTTCACCTTGCCTAAGACACAATTATTATTAAATATTAAATTTATTAATTTATTTCTATTTTAGTCTTTCATTTGTATGTTTTGCTAAATATCAAAAGTACTTGGTTACTTTGAGCACATATAGGTGAATTACAGTTGTTTTAAAAGCAAGAAATTCCACAATAATCACCGGTGTTTATTTTGAAATTGTAGACAATATTTCAGGAGCATAGGACTGTTTCTACCAATTTCATGGGTAGCATGAAATGAAATATCTCTTCAAGAATATTAGTTCATAAATTCATAATGCAGTGGCACTCTGCTAGTCAGCAACCACATAGTTCACAATGTACAGCTTGAAGATGCACATGCCAAAAAAGATATAAACATATTATAAAATTCTAATCGATATTAATCAACAATGTACAGAGACTTGCTGGTACCTATATCTTCCCTAAGATCTTCAATATGAACAAAGTATTAATAAATGATTTAGATTTAGGGTCTCGGGGATTAAAACATGGAATTAAGTTGAACTGTTGCAAGAATCAGGTTTATCAGTTTGGACTTAATGTAAAGAAAGACTTTCCAGAAATAGAGACTGAAGCAAGGAAAAGTTTCCTCTAAATGGGTTTCAGTTCATTAGCAGTGACTTGGTCAAATAACCACATGGTGGAGATGTTGTAGAGGGAATTCAAGAGTTCGATCGCTTGTTGGACTAGAGGACACACAAGGTTACTTCCGAATTCCAGACCTTTGCATTTATAGGAGGAATGTACAGGTTAGGGTGTGTATAAAATGTGTCATTGATATACGGATCAAATTTCTCTGTCTCAAAATTTAGTCCCTTAACTTAATTAAATTTTTTTCCCGATACTGAATACATTTGAGGTGGAAATTTTTCACACTGGACAGTGGCTTAATTTTTTAAGTTATATGCATCTGTACTTTAAAGGTCTCTGGCATACAGAAGTTATAGAATCAGCATAAATAAAATATTTTCATTTTACAAATGTATAAAAATATATAAGACTAAAATGGTCTTGAAGATAAATATTACAGAGAACACAATAACCCAAAAATGGGTCAGCACAAACTATCCAATTGATTAGATGCTTGCAGAAAACCACAGCAAATGGCAAAATCAATTCACCAATCAGCTTTGCAGTGTTTTATTCTGAACACAGCCAGCTGGGCAATTAGGCATATACTTGGTGTTTTTATGTGTTTCATTGAAGAAAGCATCATTTTCCTTTGAAAGAAGATGGTTTAGAACTATAGATTGGTCAAAGTTCACTATATTACTCTCTGAAAAACAGTAAATTGACATGGTAGAATAAGGTAGCTTGAATCTTATGAATGAGTCACAAATGAGAAAGAATACTCTGTGAGTTGATATTTGCTCATCAGTAGTTGTAGAGACAAAATTATTCATTTACATGTAAATATAGTTGATTCACTTTATTATTACTTGTATAGGGTTTCTAATCATTTGCTGCTTTGGGAATGTAGATAATGTTTGTTCCCTTTAACAATATAGAATATCAAAATGGCTGCCTTAGATTTTGTTTAAAATGAGAAAGAAACTGCAGTTTCATGCAATATTTGAGAAAAACGACATTTTAAAAGTTTTCTCTGGAGGTCAAATTCTATAGCTTGATAAAAATTATCCAGAATTAATGTTTCCATCGGAATATTTAAGACAGAATCAAACATTTTCAAATAAAAAGTGTAATAGATCCCTTTTCCCAATCTTTTTGCATTATTGTAAAGGCTCTAGAAACTGAGTTTTCCAAATTTGTGCAGCACCAGGAATGGAAAAGAATATCCCAGCAGGTTCTTAAGTGACAGCTGCCTTGTGTAATCCAGATTATGTATTATGTTTCATAGATTTATAGATTCATAGATTCATATGCATATGCATAACTCATTGAAGAAAACCAACAGTAGGTAGTTTATTTTTGCTATACTATTTAATGCACATTCTTGATTCTTTAGTCATTTACGCTTGAAACATGATTATAGTATTTAAGTTATCATCAATGAAGAGAAATGAATGGTTCATTTGCATTTGACATTTTTGAGTTCCCATTCTGACCTGGATTGGTGTTATATGATATAGCCCATGAATATGTGACTACAATTTAATTCATCATTCAAATGTATAAAATAAAAATAACAGGGAAATAAACATATTTTGTGAACAATTTACAAGATATTATTCAAATTTTGATATGGCTTCAGAAATATAGCATTAAGAATTATATTGCCATATTACTAAAATACAATTGAAAGTGTAATTTGTTTTCAAATATTTGTGTTTTATTAAATAAAGAGCTCTCATTTTATTTTATTAAATAAAGGTCTCTCATCAGATACAAAATATTCTCCCATAGAAGTATAGAATATAAATAACTTGAGGATTGGAGAGAGGGTTCAGCAGGCTTGATTTTAGTTACTGGTTTTCTAGAGGATCTGATTTGGTTCCAAGGGCCCATATTCTGCCACTTACAAGTGCTCATAATTCCTGCTCAGGAAGACTCGATGTGTCTAGCTTGCAAATGTCCCTTCACTCACATGCACATATCCATATTCAGACAGACCCACATATTCATAATTAAAGATAATAAATCAGTAAGATAAAAAATATCTTCAATAAACTGCATGTTCTTTTCTGAAGGGAAACAGAGACATAATAGATCTGGAGGCGATCAGAGTCCAGAAGGAACTGAATGAAGTAGAGGGCAGGGCGGCAACAGCCATGATGTAATATGAGAGAAGACTAGATAACAATAAGAATATTGAATAAACTAAGAAAAATCTAAATTTTTTTCTAAAATATCTTAAATATTTGATTAGTAATAACATGTTTATTTAATTTTTATCTAGATGAAAATTTAAGTATTAAATAAATAATGTCTCTTGCAGGGTCTAATTTCTAAATAGCCTGCATATATTTTGGGACGTGAAATCATGATTTTACTCATGTAACCAAGTGTAAATTATTCTATAATTCAGATTGAGTCCCATTACTTTTTTTTTTTAAAGGAAAACATGAATTTAGGGCTATACTTGTGAGAATTTAAAGCTGAGGATACGAATCATCAGTTTAGTCCTTGCATAGCAAGCAGGAAACTTTAAGTTTGATTCCTAGTACTGTATAAACTGAGTATCATGTCTCTTACTGTTGTAATCTCATGAAAGGGTAAATGTAGATCATCTATAGTAATACAAATTGGACAGGAACATAGAGAGTTCCAGGACACCCTGGGATAACATGTCATTAAAAAAAAAAAAAAAGAAAGACACAAAAAACCTTGTTAGTATAAATGGAATTCTTTCTTTATGTAAAAATAACTATAAAGTATTATAACCTCAATAGAAACATCGTCATATAGAAATATCATCAAAACAACTGGAAAGTTTAAAAAGATGAGTACCAAAGACATACGTCAACTTGAAGCCTTGCCTGGTCGCTGGAGATATGTAGTCAGTTCAGGCTACATATCTACAATTGCTGAGAGCCTTAACTAGGGGCATCCTTGTAGATTACTAAGAGTTTTCCTTATAATAGGTTTCTATCTGATTCTGAAATGCCTTCCTTTTCAAGTAGGCATTTCCAGTACTCTTCCCCAACTCTGGTCCTATCTCCAATCACCTGCAGTCTACCTATGAAATCTCTTCTATTTCCCCTCCCCAGGGAGATCCACATGTTCCCTTCATGTTTTCCTTGTTACCTAGACTAGCTGGGTCTGCGGATTGGAGCATGAGTACCCTTTAAAGTTAATATCCCCTTCTAAGTGAGTATAGACCATGTTTGTTTTTCTATGTCTGGGTTACCTCCTACAGGTTGAATATTTTTAAGACCATGTTCCATCCATTTGCCTTTGAATTTCATGATGTCAGTGGTTTTTTATTATTATTAAAAATTTCCACCTCCTCCACTTCTCCCATTTCCCTCCCACATCCCCTCACTTCTCCTCCCCCTCCCTCTCTAATCCAAAAAAAAATTATGGTGCTCTCTTCTGTCCTACAGGCAGGATACTGTATAAATAAATGAATCTTTTTTAAAAAAGAGGGAGGAAGGATACTTGGAGCCAGAGGGGTCAAGAACATCATGTGAAAACCCACAGAATCAACTATCCTGGTCTTATAAGGGTTCACAGAGTCTGAAGCAACAACCAGGGAGCTTGCACGGGACTAACCTAGATCCTCTGCACACATTTGACAATTGTGTAGTTTAGTCTTCTGTAGGACTCCTAACATTGGGAGCTTGGGCTGTCTCAGACACTTTTACTGGCTTTTGTGACATACTCATACTGGGATGCCTGTTCAGCCTTAATATAAGGAGAGGCAGTTAATCTTACTGTAACTTGATATGCCATGCTTTGTTCAAATCAGTGGAAGTTCTGTCCTTTTCCAAATAGAAATGGAGAAGTGGATAAAGGAGGGACAGAGAGGAAGTGGGAGGGAGACACTGGGTAGAGAAGATGGAGGGAAAACAGCATTTGGGGTGTAAAATAAATAAATAAATAACTTAAAAAAAAGAAAAGACTATTTGGGGCAAAGGGAAAACTCAGATACTTTAATCCACAATAGGCTCCGGGAAGTGCAATATTGTTATATGTGAATAAACAGTTTCACTTCTGGTAGTGCTAAAAATGCTTGAAATCATTGAGGAGTAAAAATTCTAAATAAATGATTTCCACCTATTTTTCAATCTATAAGCTAGAAAAAGATAGACACCTGTAAGAAAACACTCTTCTGACCCATAATGGGCAAATGATTTATTCCATGTATAGATCTTGGGAGATAAGTGGGTGATATTTTTAAGGACTACATTCACATGGTGCGGTAAGGACATGACTTAATTCTCAAAGGCACTTCACCAACGCTTAACTCAATAAACAATTTTCACTCGCGCTCAGCTCTTTTTGCACTTCCTTCTATTACATAGTATATAATTGCTTGCCGCATTGATGTCGGCATGACTTCTTTTTACTAAAGTAATATGAAGGCAGATCTAAGTTTTAGTTTGAAATTGGTTTGTGCTGGTGAATTAGTTCTCTCAATTTCTCATCACTCCTTGAAGAGAAAACATATGGGATGACCCACCAGGCAAGAGAGTATGAGGAATAAATATAGCCTGGGGCTTGAGGCAAGCTTAGCCAATACACCTGGACCCTGGCGTGCTCAGTAAACTGAATAAAATTATTCATGTAAAAATAAATTATACTTGTTTTATGTTATTAAGTTTTAAAGTAGATTGTTATGCAGTAATCATTAACTAATACATTGCAGGTTTTTGTAAATTTTTATTGATTCATATTAAAAAATAATTTTCAATTGTTCTGTATTACTTTTGGTATGATGTGGGACTTTTTGTGTGGTCAAGAATGTCCTTGAACTTACTATGGAGTCCATGTTTGTATTTATACTTTCTCATAATTATTTGTCCTTTTTTAAAATAACTGCCTTCTGATAACTCAGTTCAACCATGGTTTGGAATGAGATGATCTAGTTTTTTGTAACAAGTCAGCGACCATGGCATATAAAACTGTTTATCATTTCAGACGTGCCTCATAATAACATATGTTCTGGGGTATGTAATCGTTCAGTCATATTGAATTAAAATTCTAGATTTTTCTTTAGTATGTCATTGGTCAAATAAAATACATAAATATATTTTTCATTTTCTCCTTTCTCTGTATGAGTGATTTCATAGCTAGTTTTGTTCCATCAGAAGGAAGAAAAGTGTCTAAAATCTTTGAGTTTGTACTCCCTGGAGATCCTCCAACGTAGGTTGCTTAAAATGGTTCGTAAAGAAATTTAGTGAACGCTTCGCCACATATTGCAATTGTGAAAGAGCAGGCAGCCGAGTTCACAGTCAGCTGAACAAAAATGAAGATTTCAGAGATCTGAAGACTTCCTAGATGGGAATGTTGTCATGGGATAAATGAATCGATAAAGGAGATGAATCCCATTTGAACTACCACAGGCCTGCTGGACCATTCCCTGAGATTTGGAATCAAGCAATTGAAGACGGCATGCCTTAATGCTGGACAGCAAAACCCAAACATTTTCTATCATGAATGATTTTCTAAAAAGGAACAAAAAGGAATTTTGTACTGAGTGCATAAAGAGCTGTGGTCCTTGTGTCTTGTTTTGGTTTCAGTGACATTTAAATTACTTCTTTCTAAAGTAGAAGGTGTAAGTGGAACATGTTTAATTTCTTTTTACCTAAAACTATCAACAGAAGGAAAAGATATCAGTTTTTATTAAAAGATTACATCTGTCTTTAATTCACATTTTGTACCACATCATAAAATTTTTTGTAGTTTATCATGCAGCTGTGAAAAGCTTTTCTTTCTTATGTATGTCACATGGTAGAGAATACTTGGTAGAAAGATTTCTTCTTTAGCCTGGTATTTTACAGAGATATAGTTTGGGTAACACTGACCAAACATCTCCCCCTATGGCTCGATTGGCTATGGACAAGTCTTGTGTCAATTTCTAGAATAAATTTTTAGGGGAATAGCTTATTCAAATGAAAGCTGTATTAATTCTGCCACTTTTCAATTCTTTATAAGTGTATTTGAACAGTGAAATGTCAATGTAAGGGTGTGAGACACTCAATCATTGTGGAATGGAAAGAAATTAATCATTCAAGTTTTATAACAAGTATTATTATTAATGAACTTTTAAAAAATAAAAAATGGCATAAATTATACATGCCTGAAGTCAGAAGATTTTAGAACTTTGGTTTTGTTGTTGAGTACAGATAAGGGCTACTGATTATACTTCTACAGGGTCTGAGCTGAGCTGAAGGAAGAGCTTTTGTTTTGTCCCCGTTATTCTTTGGTGTATGACTGGGAGTTTAATGATGTTGGCACTAGGCCTGAAATGCAATTTGCTCTTTTTATTACTCTGTCAATATGGCGCATTAAGGTATTCAATAGTCTTCTACAAATGAAAAAGGAAAAACCTGTTTTTATATCAAGCACTGTACAACTCACAACAGAAAATACCTCATGCACATTCGTCCACACCACAGTCTGCATTAAAGCTTTTCAATTTGTCTAGTTTATTAATTTAAAGCTATGAGGAAAACCAGAGTGGTAGAGAGATATATGGCTTCTAGGATTGCCTCAAGGGGAATTTTCCAACAGCAGTCCTTGTCCTTTGTGTCTGTACTAAAGCAATGAGAAGCCAAAAGGAAAAACAACATTTTACTTTAAACACAGTTTGATTTGTTTTACAATGACAAAAGAAAGTCCCTTTAACTATGAACCGAGGAAAAACATAAAACAGCAAACTGAGAATGGGAAGACAAAAAATAAATTTTATTTAAAAGTATTATTATAAAGTTCATAACTTTACTATGAACATCAGTTCTTACTTATTATCCTTAATAATGGTGTATTAGAAATACTGGTATGTATGGAATAATCAAAATTTATTAGTTTTAATATCAAAAATATATTCAAATTTTTAATTTGTCCATTTTTCTATGCTGGAAATTTCTTTGGGTTTTTCTCTATAACAGTATGATTAACAAACTATGCCATACAACTTACTTTAATATTTTATTTGTATATGGCAAAATTTGTAGTATCTGTGGAAATGACTCAAGTTCCTCAGTTGGCTATTTTTATGAAGTCTCAGCATAGCATCTTATAAAGTAATGTTTCCTTACATAACTAGATCAGAAAAATTTAGAATTTTACTTCTATATGCAATGTGCCAAATTTTCTCCGATTTTCCAGCACTGTCAATGCATAATATTTAGGAACTACAACTATTGAAATAATTAGCAAAACATAATAAAGTTGAGATATTTGTTGAATAAAGCAGCCAGAGAGTCATTACCATGTTATAAGTGGATTATATCATGGTGCCCTCATGACAGGAGTTTCAGATGATTGCATTTTGTCTTTTCTTTTGGATGTATGCTGCTTAATGTTTATACTGCTATTTTCTATGTCTTTAGAGCAGCACTAGGTGAACATTTAGAAGTTAGATGTCCAAGCAGTAAACACATCTAACTTCTGTACAATTTTGTCACAGTACATGTATTCTACCTTACTGTTGTATGGTAAAACCAGTCACAAATGAAAAGAAGTAGAAATGGTTGCAAATGTGGTCTCATAAAATATAGTTTGGTTAAAAAAAAAAACACAACCAAACAAACAAACAAACAAAAACCCAAAAATCAAAACCGGGGCAAGTCAGATGGATCGTTTTTCACAGAAAATCTTAAAGGTTTTAAGACATTCATTGAATTTTGTCATCATATTCCTGAGCAACAGATAATAAAATGTATATATTGTAAGTAATCATAATAACAATCCATTGTATTTACTTAATATTACATATCAAGTATTACTGTTGTGCTGGCTATCAAATCCAGGACTTAAACATGCTAAGGATACGTCCAACAACTGAACTATATCCTAACTCTTTTTCTGTTCTGGACCAGTGTAATATCTTCAAACATAAGTTGTACTTTACAGGTGACCAAAACCAAAGCCTTATAGAGATTCCAGTGTTATTATTCAGGCTTTCTAAGTCTCAAGGTGGCGTGAATAAATATGGGGATTGAATCACAGAAGCAGCAGGTGAAATTTCCAGTCAACATTGATCCTGACACACAATGTATCAATTTGTCATGTTTACAATGATTTGTGACTCATTTTCTCTGTTATTTCTTCGTCCCTAACCCAGAATCTCTCTGTGGTGATATTTTACTTGTGATTTAGTGAATAACAATTGTCTGATGTTCTGAGTGCAGATTTAGGCACTAATTAGCCACAGAGGTCAAGCAGTGGTGGTAGACGTTTAATACCAGCAGCTGGGAGACTTAGGCAGACAGATCTCTGTGAGTTCAAGGACGTGTAGGTTGGCATGAGATTGACGTAGTCTAAAAGAGAAAAAGAGTCAGTAGGTGGTACTTCACACCTTTAATCCCAGGATTTGAGAGTCACATGACTTTAATCCCAGCACTGTGGTAGTAGAGACAGAAAGGGCTATGACTGGGAAGAGAGAGGAGCATTAAAACATCAGGAGACAGGAGTTCAAAACATTCATCTGAGGATTAGTAGGGATAGAATTGTAGGGAGACCAGTTGTTTCCCTGCCGCCCAACAGTTCAGACGTGAAATAATCTCATAGAACCTATACTATTTAAATCACTATTTGGCCCATTATCTCTATCTTCTTATTGGCTAACTCTTTTTTTTAATTAATTTAGTTTTTATTGAAAATTTCTACCTCCTTCCCTCCTCCCACTTCCCTCCCCTCCCCCCACTTCCCCTCCCCTTCCCTCTCCAGTCTAATGAGCAGTCAGGGTTCCCTACCCTATAGGAAGTCCTGTTTCCCTTAGGTCCAATAAGGTGAGCATTCAAACTGACTAGGCTCCAACAAAGCCCGTCCATGCAGTAGAATCAAAACCCAGCATATTGGCTAACTCTTATATCTTAATTTAACCTATCTCAATTAATTTGTGCATCACCACCAGGTCATGGCCTACCAGCAAAGTTTTGGTGTTTCTGTCTCTGGCAGTGGTTCCATGGCTTCTCCTTGACTCTGCCTTCTTTCTCCCAGCATTCAGTTTAGTTTTCCCCACCTAGCTCTGCTTTACCGTACCACAGGCCCCAAACAGCTTTCTTTATTAACCAATGGTATTCACAGCATACATACGGGAATCCCACACCATAAGATCACCTTTAGGTCTGAGGATTGGTAGATGGAAGAACTAGTGGATGGCTTCTCTGCTTCTCTGATCTTTCAGCTTTCACCACTAATCACTGACTCCAGGTTTTTTATAATTAAGACCAATTAGAATTTGTGCTATATTTATCTCAAATTGATTGCCACTTACAAAGAAAAAATAAAACAGTTATCTGCAATTGAATCTCACTGAATATATAAACCACACTTAAAGGTAATCCAAACAATAGAATTGCCACTACAAAGAAACTCAATAATGTTTTAATAGATGTTTTTTTGTCTTTTATTTCTATAATTAAGCATTTGTAAAATTCTTTACTCTTTCTGTTTGCTTGTACATTATGATATCCAGTGTTTTTTATGTATATACACACACATACATGCATGTTTCTTATGTTTTCTCTTGTTTGTGTTTTTGATTATTCATGGTTTGTTTGGCTTTTTTGGTTTGTTTTCTAAAGAGAAAGAAAAAGAAGGCATGGTGTTGAATAGGTGAATAGGTGTGAGTGGGGAGTATCTTTCAAGAGATGTGGCAGGGGCAACTTATTATAATGTAATGAATAAGTTTTCAATAAAAAATAACAAATAGCATAATAACTCAAGAGATGTCTAGCAAATACTGATGTCCATCATTCTTAGTAGTGAGTCCTGTTTTCCTTGACTTAGTTCACTCCAACTCCATAGGCTCCAACTTCTCAATGATTTTGTTTGTTTGTTTTTAACTGCATAACACTTTGATACTTTTATCCTATTTTATTTGTCAGGGTGCTTTTAAGTGGGATATACAAATACTGGCTCATACCAGGTCTATGCATACTAAATGTATTTTCTAAATCTGTTGTCTACCATGTCAGTGATTCTTGCATAACCGATCACAAACCTGTAGATAGCTGAAAATTTAGTAAAATGCCTTAACTAATGGCCAGACCAATTCAAACTTTGAATTTCTCAACAGAATGGTTGTGAGTGTGACCTAATGATAGTTCAGATTTGAAGCCTAAAAGTAAACAGATTTTTAACAACTGTATCTATATGTTCCTACAGATAGATTATGTGACACTTTCTCCACATACAAAGATATACTTTTATGGATATAAGGTGAAGACCTTATTTTATATGCTTGATTCTTTGCAAAAGAGAAAGACAGGAAGATATACTTAAAACAGTAAAGAAATATAATTTTATAAAACTTTTATATGTGCAATACATCTTATTCAGAGGACAGAATCCAATTTGACCTCCAGCTGAGAAGTGAAAGGTTGAGGTATAAATTTAGTCTAGCAATACTCATCCCTATCATTTATCATTTCATTTGTATTTAATGAGATTTTAGATATATTCTTTGGCTGTATCTGATTTTTTTTAATACTTATTTATTTATTATGTATACAATATTCTGCCTGTGTGTATGCCTGCAGGCCAGAAGAGGGCACCAGACCCCATTACAGATGGTTGTGAGCCACCATATGGTTGCTGGGAATTGAACTCAGGACCTTTGGAAGAGCAGGCAATGCTCTTAACCGCTGAGCCATCTCTCCAGCCCTAGATATATTCTTTAATTACATTCTGGAGTAAAATAAAAGATTTCATTTGTATTTAAAGTATTATTGTGAGTATTTATCCATGTACTTATTTGTAGATATTTATTAATGTGGTAGATTCTATTTTGGATACCGAAAATGCAATATTATTTCCATTAACATAATTAATAGATATATTGAGTAATATAATATTTTACCATTAGGACTAGTAAGTTAGGCAGGCAACAGTGTATTGCTTACTTTTATTAAACAATGAAGATACCTGCTAGTGAAATGAGAGAACATTTAAAGAGTATTACTTATTATCAGCATATGGCAGTAAAGTTGCTGGGGAAATTAGAACATCTGAAAGTCATTTTGTGATTATCAATCTCCACAAATACTTCCAGAGGATCCCCAGAAGCACTGCAGTGGTTATGAGACTTACAAACATACTTTTTAAAAAAGTCCTATTCTTCCCAAGCTTGCAATCTTCCTGCAGTCTCTTCTACAGTGATCTCTGAGCCTTAGGTGTATAAGTTGTGTTGTAGAAATGTATGCTGAAACTGGGCTCCACAACTCAGCATTTTGATCAGGTGTGGTTTACTTGTAGTGGTCTCTGTCTATTGCAAAGAGCATTTTTTTTTTGACAAAAGGTTGCTGTACTTATCTGGGGGGTATAAAGACAAATATTAGATATGCCTAATTTAGCATAGATAATTACTGTACTAAACTATTACTATACTAGTTTAGTAATTGATATCTGTAATTTATCCTCCATGTTTCATAACTTTACTATTGCTGAGTAGTTGGATAGGATTCCAGCACAGGAGCAGGCATGATCTTCTTCCTGTTGAGCAGATCTTAAATCTAATTACTGAGTTGTTGGTTACCACCAATGTATGGATTCCACCACTGCACCCTTGGGGTTATTGAGTCATTTTGGTACTTGTGTTTCATATGCAGTGTAGCTGGGTAGGAATGTTGGCTTCATCTTTCCCTCTTAAGCCTGCATGATGCCACCAAATGGTCAATCCTGAAATCTTATGCACAGAAGTAGCATTATTTAGACTGAGCAGGTTATATTTATATATTTAGGAAGGCATACACAATCACAAACATACACACACAGAGGTATATTATGCAAAACAATAGAGAAAAAGAAAAATTATTATTAACAATATTATACCAAATTTAATATATAATTTAAAATATTATACCAAATAGACAGCTCGATTTTAAAGCAATTAAAGTGTTGAACAATTATTGTTACTTGGGAAAAATAAAACATGTTCCCATAAATATATATATATATATATACACATATATATGCATAAAGCAACACTTAATAAAAGAAAGGGTAATGAATTTGAAAGAGAACAAGTAGGAATATGTGAGATAGTTTAGATGGAGAAAATAAAAAAGGAAAAGAAGTAATATTATTATAATCTCAGAAATAAAATAATGTAAAAATAACATATATGGGCAAACATTTTACTCCTTTGAATTAAGGCTCTATGAAGTCTTTTTATAAATATTTGAATTTACAGTATAGAAGTAGTCTGGCACAGGTAATGGTGTCTTGCAAATGTAAGGAAAGAGGAGTTAACAATCAATATCTACAATAATTGAACCCTCTGACATTCTGATTCCAAATATAAAGAACCACTATGCTGTGAATCTGACTTTGATTTTCTAAAGGTAAATTTTAACTATAATACATATATCACAGAAATCTTACATTATATTTTCATTGTGTATCATAAGGTAATTTATTCAAACTATATAGTTTTTTTCAGTCAGCCCTTGACTTCAAGTATCATTTTTTTTACATTTCTATTGTATGTGTTCTAAAATTATTATGAAATATTTAAGAAACACACACATAAACACAATATAGATGTTAGAGTATCACTCAGATTTCTAACAAACCTAAGAGTGAAAGAAAACTAGTTTACTTTCTCTCAGTTAGATTATTGATTAACTGAATGTTAAAATGTAGTCTCTTCACTCCTGTGATTTAGTTTTTACAGAACTCTTGGCTACATAGTTATCGACATTTAAATTATATTGGCATCTGTTCCTGCCCCATTCTAAAGAAAATAATCCAGCTAGCTCTGAACTGTGTAAAAATATCTGATATAGGATTCATATATTACTGTTTTCTACCAAATTTCCCTTCTACTCATGTATATCTACTTCCTTTCTGTATTTTTAAAATTTACCTTTTGATTAGGAATATATCTATACAATATTTATTCTACTTCTGAAGAAAAGCTAGATCCTTCATCGCATCTTTAATTTACTCATTTTATAGTGGTCTAAATTTCAGGTATTATTACTTCATATTTGAGATAAAATCAATCCCCTATGAATGTCTCTGTTTTGGTACATAAATTGTACCTTTGTCATTGGAGCTTCTTTTGATTGGCCCTGTGTACTGTGGTGTGCACTTATTCTTCTTTTGTTTTGTTTTCGATTGTATTTCACATGCAACACTTCCTGACAAGGGCAGAAAGGTCCTTGTGCGAACAGATGAACACTGGAGAACCCAGGGAAAGTAAAACATAAAGAGAGAGATATTTGGCTATTCTCCAGAAATTCTCAGGAACATGTAGTTACAACCTGATAATCCTTTGCTACCTGTTAAGTGCCTGTATCACTCAAAATACTATGTTTGTTTATCCTAGACCCTTCCTGTAAAAACTTGAGCATCGCATCTAGTCCACAAACTAGATAGCATTTGTATTTTGCAACAGCCTAAGTGACTTCTATGGTCTTTTAGGGTCAGACCAATCCCGACCCTAATAGGCATTATGTTTTCCTTGTTACCTTGAATGATGTTTTAAGTCAACAAGAACTCATTTTACTGATGAAGCTTTATGAACTTTGTAAAGACCTTCAAATTAAACATGTTACAAACTTTCTTGGACTCAAAGGGCTGAGTTAACTGTTCTCTGAAAAGCTTTTTTTCCAAAATTTGCCATGCTTCAACATGACAAAAACTAACAGGTTGATGTCATACTCGGAGAAGTCTGGGCCCAGCACCGGCTGCTTAAATCAGGCTGAACCAAATAGCCTTCTCTCAAACAGATCATTTTCATTGCCAGCTGTAAGGCCTGTGTGTGACCTCCCACAGCTTTCAAGCAGAGAAAACCTTTTTTAATGTCCAGGCTGGTGCTGGTGGGAGGGCCCATCACCACTTGCCTTACCTTTATGTCTTATGTGACCTTGAACACTCCATTTTACCTTGCAGTGTCTTTTCTCTCATCTGAAAACCACAAGTGATGGATGCCAAGGACCTTTTACATAGTATCCAGGAATGGAACACTACAGAGTGCATCAATGAAAAGTGAAAACTACAATTTGTAATAGATTTTATTTATGTATTGGCAAATTGCTTTCATTTAATTTATCATAATAAATTTATAACCCTCACCAACTGCTCGGTGCCTAGCTTCCTGATGAGACTCTGTCCATGCTGTGTCCTCTGGCCATCTAAATCATCAAAACCACCGCATATAAAATCTAAACATACAACCCCACATACACACTCAGACACACACACATACACACTTGCCTGAAATAAATTAATGAATGTTTTAACAAAAAATACACATTCCAATAGGCACAGTGTACCCATCATTTCTTCAACATTCCTTTAGAAATCCATTTGATTGCATAGTATTTTATTATTCTTTTTACTTAAAGCATTATTGTCATCATCATATCATCATCATCATCATCTAAACATAGTATTGATAACTAGAATGCTGATACACGATTTCTTTAGGTATAAACACTGCTACACTGATCTGAAAAGAAACAGAAATCAAGAAAACAATTTGATATTATTTATTTAAATCACATGGCACTTTTTGCATTCACATAAAATTGGCAAAATCACCATTCATCCCATAGGAGCAATGCATAGTGATTCTACTTGACATTATATTATTTCTTAATAATATATTCTTAAGAGAATATCCTATGATACCTGGAAGTGTAAAAATATTAAGTCAGTCATATAATAACAAATAAATAAGATTCTCTAGGGTGTGTATTTACCTACTATTAAGGCAAATTTCTATATTTTATTGTCCTGCTCCTGGCGTATTTTGTAAGCATTTTTAACAGTACTGTACATCCTGATATTCAAATGACAGAGCCCTTCAAACTAATGTTGTAGTCATCAAATATTTAATTTTGAATACAATATATAATATTGCCACACTAGAGTATTATGATTAACTGAACGTATATTCTCAAAATTTCTGTCTGTTAAAATTCAAATGACTCTTTGGTAAATAGTCATCTTTTCCTTCTTCCTTTTCAGGGTCCACCCTCTAAAAATCGAAATATTTTCATATCTGTATTGTATTTTCCTTTAACATGAGGATATTTATGTATAATTTATATATTATTCTTATCATGAAGAGAAGAGTTTCATGACTCACAAAACTACATCACACTATGTGCAGAATGATTATGAGTTCTGTGGTGTCATGAGCTCCATTTTACAGGTAAGTAAAATAAGGAGTAGAGGGTGATTTAACTCCCTCGTGACCTTGCAGGGAGTACGCAGTGATGAAGCTTGCTCAGTCTTCAGTTTTAGCTTTCACACTTGGTTTCATGTGACAGACAAGCGATTGATAAATTTCTCTAAGGTCAAAAGTTGGAAGCTTTGATTTTATTGGGCTTTTTGCCTAATACTTTCCATAGCAAGTAAGTGAGAGGCCAATTTAAAAAAAGAAATCTGTCTGAACAAGTCTTAATAGAAATAAATCCCTTTGGCAGACTTCTCTAAAATAATGTCTCATTTTATTTTTCAGGATTTGCAATTAAAATTATTTCATCAAAAATTAACATTCCAATTTAATAGGATGAGGTCCGACTTTTATTTTCCTCTTATAAAATCTCTCACTAACCAATGTAGAACTGTGTGGCTTTTTGTTGCGTTTGACTTCGCCATTTCTATTATAAAAGCTCTCCATCACTATGGGCTTGAATGTTAAGGAAAAAATTAATATGGTTTATAGCAGTAATCCTCTTAAATGCCTGAGACTTTGCCAGCTTTCAACTAACAAGCCAGGTTATTAACGGCTGAGGTCCTACAACACTCAGGGATTATTGTCTAGGTCTGCTGACGAGGCATTGCTAGTGACCAGTTTGTAAAAATGCAATCTGTTATTTTATTTCACAACTTGATCAATGCCTCAGACTGCTGAAAGTACAAAAATCGGCCTTTCCAACCTGCTAGGATTCCTGCGATACCTAGAAGTGAATCGCTCTTTTTATGTGTGATTAAAGGTTGTGATTATTACCTGTGTAAGTTATCTGGCAGCTTTTTTAGGCGGGCTTATGGTTTGATCAAGTAAACTTGAAAAGAACATCAAGATTAAGAAAAAAAAATTAACATTACCTTTAACTAAAAAAAAATGACAGCTCTGGCAGAAGGCTGTCTCTCCTCACCTGATTCTTAATATGGAGTTTCTGACAAGTGCAGAGATTTGCCTTAATTATTTATTCATTTCATTGAAACCATCTTCATCTGCTTTAAATTTCTAATAAGTCTATTTAAATAAAGAGAATCCTATTTGAATGTTGATTTTATACTTTAAAAATCATGAAGGCATCTGCGTGAAGCAATGGTAATGATTGTATCACTAAATGGCCTAAATAAGAATATTAATTATATTAGCTACTGACACGATAGGAGTTTAAAGCACATTAATTTAAAATAGATACAGAATATCAGTGGATTAGAAAATAATAGTAAGTCATTACTGGTGCTAAAAATAGGGGCGGGTGCACTCTGAAAAGGAAGAAGGGACAGGCTAACATTTATTTCTTCGGCTTTTTAATGGACAACATAGAATGCCTTCTTTAGACAAAGTAAAGACAGTAAAACCTGGCCTTTTGCTTTACCATCATGGGTTCCTTGCTTGACTTGACTTGTAAGACCTGATTTTATTGGAAAAATAAAGTCCCAGAAGCTGCAATATATAGAGTCTTTGCTGTCATTTCCCTCTTTTACTTTTATTTATTTCTTTAATTTATCTTTGTTTGGTTTCCCCTGTGTGTATGTCAATCCCACATGATTTCTTTGCTTATAAACATGGCAGTTCAGCATGACTTTGTCTACTCTCTCCCATTCCTGCCAAAAACTGGTCTTTCTTTTAGAGCTTTATGTACTGAAAGCAAAACCATTGGGGTTTAAAGCGAACACAGTCCCTTCCAAAGAAAAAAATGAGGGGATTTGCAATATGGTGATCATTTTATTACCAGGTAGTTTGTAAGGATTTTTTTTTCTTATCTTTTAAGGAAGATTAAGATAGGGTGAGGTAGGAAGCATTTCCTTGTGACTCCTCCCCAGCAAAGACCCATGGGGGAAAATACTTCAGAAACCTATTGCCATGGGGGAAAATACTTCAGAAACCTATTGTAATGCAGGAATAAAGTCAAGAGAAAATAGTTGCAGCTGCAAAAGGCATGTACTTTGTTTTTTGTTTTCTTTTCTTTCCTTTGTAAATGTATGAGTGTTAGAATACAATAAACTAAGGGATTCATTTAGCTATCCAAATTATATTTTTGTGAGAAAAAAAATCTGGAAGAAATAATCTTTCACCCTTATATGTTTGATCATTCTTTCCTTGTTAGCTACTTAATTTCTGGAAATTGAATTGGAATTCCAAAATAATTTCATGATTTTCCAGCATTTTGTTTTCTAAATTCCTGAGATGTTATTATGCAGTTCAGCATTATTTTGAAAAGTTCATTATTTTTATTTTATTTTGATTACATGGCATCATGCTTTTCTGTCTTGAAGACTAGGAAAACTCAACATGACATTCTGAAAAATCAAGAATTCCTTGTGTCTAGCCATATGCTGTTTCCCATTTTTTTTATGGAACCAAATCAAGTCGTTGCATTCTACATGAATTTCTGTAAAATTACTTAGATATTACATCCAGGTTTCTGTAATGATAGTCTTATTAATTATTCCTTTTTCCCTCTTCCACTTTATTTTACTTCCTATACATATAAGGATTTAATGGCACAGCAGAAGATCGTAAGCATCAATCCAGCAATTTAATTTTAAATTCCTCTTAATATATAAACTCATAGAAACATTGTATCAGCACATTACACATAAAGGTAAGAAAGTATCACGTGACTTTCTAGGTAATTTTGTTTAGCCAAGACAAAACTGGAGATACAGATCTAAATTACATTGAAAAGTTTGTTCAACAGAAGAAGCATTTGAAAAAAAACCAATCTAGGACCTGAAAAGTTCAGGTGAAAGCAGAAGGTTCTTTGCAGTTTTGCATTCATGATAGGACCAGTACTTGTTACTTAAAGTTCTGATGTTGTTGGATGGTGAATTCAGTATAACTTGTTATAAATTTAGCAACCTTCCAAAGCACACTGAGGTGCAAAATGAATCCTGAATTCCGATAAATTTTTATGTCATTTATACAACGTTCTCAATACAAAGCTTCACGTAAGTGGATGAAAAGCAATATCCTAAAAAGCTTAGCATTAGTTCACAAGAAAGCATGTGTATTGTTTCCCTGAGGAGTCAAAGTGAAAGGGAAGAATCGTGGTGTACGTTTCTAAGAATTCCTATCCCAAAGTTGTTATTTTCCTAGATACATTATTCTTCATCCGGTAGGAAAACCATGCTTGAAAAATGATTTATTTAGCACAAAACGTGTAAATTTGCAGCTATTGAATAGAAGACTTGTTGAGTATAAAATACAAATTTCGCAGAATGCTGAAAATCAATTTCTTGTTTCTTTAGTTTTCTCCATATAAACACACACACACACACACACACACTACACTACACTCTATACTTTATTTGCCAGAGATTTTCTCATATATATCATTTGTTTGCCTAATATCCCAAAGAGGTGGAAGCAACTTATGTCTTGTGACATTGCTTCTTAATAGAAGTTTTTGAAATATTACTGTTAGAAGCACTGTAGCTGAATCAATGACAGAAAACATTGTAGGGAAAATTGTAATTATACTACTGTGGATACCATCTGATTAATAATGTTCTCCACTATATACTCACCAGCCCTGCTTACTCCATAACTTGGTTGGGAGCTTCTTTTGATGATGGTTACCAAGTGATAATGCAATTCCCACCATACCACTTAAGAATCTGAACAATTTGAATTAAAAGTGGAATACAAATGCAACAATAGAAAAATTAATAACAAGCCTGACACAACTGATGTAGAAGAACATAAAAGGTAAAGAAAATTCTGTATCATTCTTGATATTCACAAGGAATTTTTGAAAAACACTTGGGTTTTACTATGGTAAAAAGTAGGGCCTTTGTTCATTGTTTTCGAGATTAAAACAGAAAAGGAACCTGAACTCTTTGTAAAATCATTCCCTAAGAGCCTTATGACAAGTGATCAAATCATCGAACGCTTCTTCCTGAAAAATACTGTTCAGACGTAGTCTAAGTATATGCCCTGTGACAGCAAGAGCACCCTCCCCACTGTGTTGACGTTCGTTCTAATAATAGAAAAGGGAGATGGATATGTGACACCACCACACCGGAAAGACCGTGACTCCACATCTGTGATATAAAATTCCTACTAGTGGAGATGTCCTCCTTGTTAAAGACTGGCTTTGCTCTTTTCAACTTTTGCTTACATATAACCCAAACTTTAATGAATGCATACATAGAAATATACATGACAAACTTATGATGAAAACTTAAAATCCTTCTCTGATACATTATGTGTTTCATACAAATACAGAATCAACCGATGTGAAAAAGTCATCATTAAAGATATGTTTCCAAAGAAATCTAAAGCCTTTGAAGCAAAAAAAAAAAAGCCAAAGTTCACCCACCTGGAGTTAGTTATAATTGATTTTAGTGAGCTGGTTGTTTACTTTTTTGTTTAATATTTTGGAAATGTTTGTAAATAAAACATATTGTTTACAAATGAGGTGGACAGTATGGCTTAAGAGTTACTTTACCAGAATAGAATTTTATGAACCCTACTTCTCTGAAGGAAAATGAGGGCTTAAATATTTTCATTATACATATTCACTTGTCCCATGAAGTCATGCTATTTTTACAAAATGTTACATGAGCTGTACATGCTCTTAAAAGGAAATCATGGTTAGACATAGTTTAACAGACTAAATGTCAGGAAAAATTTCTGATAAAAGTACTGAGCACTGAAAAAATAAACTAGAAAAATAAAAGTTCCTAAATTATATAATCCAAGAAATACTGGAGAAATTAATAATATTTAAACCAAAGTTAATGTTTGGCCTACACCAAACATTTGGTCACTAAATAAATTATCTTCATAGGTTTGAGGGGCTTAGCTGTAAGTTTTAGAATATGATTTTAATGGGAATAAAACAGGCCCATTAAAAATTTACTTTATTGACTCTTTAAATGAATTTCACAATTAATTGATTTGACTCAAAATAAACTGGATTTTTTTACAGGTGTCCCCCACAATATACAGGTGTGTGTGTCTGTGTGTGTGTGCATGCACGTGTTTGTGTGTACGTGTGTATGTACACACATAACAAATGTGATAATATGTTAGGCACTACTGTTGGAGCAAGTTGCCCATATAGATTGACTCTGTGGATCCTTTAAAATTCATGTGGTATTATCTAGCTGTTCAGTGAAGGAGCCAGCCATGATAAGCTAAATAGAAACAGATCACCCAAAGGAAGTTCTTTACTTCCAACTATTATCACCTGCCAAAGTAGGACTCAGCCATCAATAAATTTATTAAGGGCCTGAGTCTCAGTAGTTTATCTGGCTGCAGGAAGTACCACAAACTGAGATTACCGGAGCACCACCCAAATACTGACCATCTAAAGGAAATGCCTAGCATTCCAACCACTGTAGATAGGAACACCTACCAGCACACATGCACCAGGACACCCCCAGGCAAATGTCAGTCAATCAGGGGTCCTGAACCTCAGAAACCCCTCATCCCCACCTTTAAAACTATAAAAACCCAATTGTAACTGGGCTCGGGACTCTGTTTTTTCCAATATGTTGGACATGCAGAGAGACCGAGTTTGCAAACTTGCATAAAATAAAAATTCTTTGCTTTTACATGCGGGAGTCAGTCTCCTTGTTGGCTTTTGCAAGGACTTCGTGAATTTAGGCATAACACAGAGTAATATTGAATGTGGATGTGTGTGGGTGTGTGGGGATGATAGCAGAGGAGTAGATATTTAAACCAGGGATTCTATGAATCTAGAAAAACTAAAGTTGGAGATATTTTCTTTGCTCTCAACCTTGTGCATATATTGATAAATAGCATTTATTTAGAAATCGTGAAGTGTGCTCACACTTGTTCAAGGTCTTCAGAGATTAGTTTTCTTTTCTTTTCCTTTCTCTCTTTCTTTCTTTCTTTCTTTCTTTCTTTCTTTCTTTCTTTCTTTCTTCTTTCTTTCTTTCCTTCTTTTTGTTCTTCCTAATATAAAGAACAGGGAGATGTGAATGGGTATTTTAACTAATATTATTATATAGTAATTTATAGAAAAGTCTACTTAGTAATTAACCTATCAATTTTTATACTTCTACTTCTAAATGAATATAACCAGAAACTGAACAGTCTGTCTACAAGAGTTTCACACCCCAAATATAGTTTGTGCCAAAATTAAATTGAATTTTTCTGGTTTAATGAGGACTCAGAATCATAGAATTGAATAGGTCCGTAAAAATATAGGGAAACCCAAATCAGTGATCTTCAATGTATTTTTATTTTTAAAATCTACATCAATATTTCCTTTTCTTTAATTTGTTGTGATATCTAGCATGGAGCTAAAACTTCTAGAAGAAAAATAATATGTTGGTCATAATCACATGAGCTATATATAATCAGGACTTTTTCTGAAATAAGGATAGTATGTGTGTATGTGTACATGTATGTGTGTACTTTCACATGTTTGTGTATAAATAATATGCTTAATTCTTATTAAGACAATCAAGAGTAATTAGTTAAGAATGGTCTAGAATATTCTATAATATAATCCTAAAACTCAATATAAAATTAGTAACCAGCTATAGATTCAATAGCATAACAGGAACCTAACAAGATACATCTAACAAAACCTCAAGTTCTTTTCTGGAAATTTCCTTATTACACTGTAGAAGGATGAGCACTTGTTGGAATTTGTTTTCTAGTACAGATTATTCTTTCAAATGGAGTACTTAATGTTGATAATGCAAACATTTTATAAATTGAAAAGGAAGACAATTAGGACTACTGCCCATAGGGAATTTTGATACTAAAGAAAAAGGTATATTGATATATAGAAGTAAGCCAGACAATGGTGCACACACCTTTAATCCTAGCACTCTGGAGGCAGAAGCAGGCGGATCTTTATGAGTTTGAGTCTAGCCTGGTCAATGGAGCAAGTTCCAGGACAGGCTCCAAAGCTACACAGAGAAACCCTTCCTCAAAAAAATAAGAAAGTGAAATAAATAAAAATAAAAAACAAAACAATACAAAACAAAATAAACTAAAACCAGAAAAAAAACAAGATAGAGAAATAATTTTTAAATCTAAGGTTTCTAACTTCTCATCACATTTTCTCAAATGTTTTATATGTTTTTCACAGGAAATGTGAAAATCTCTTTTGAAGTACTATTTAGAAATGCCTACTTGTTTTGAGTTATAGTCAGTAATTGAAAAACAAATACTTTTACAGTAACATGTTGATTAGACAAAAAAGAAATGGGAAGATGTTTTAGAAAATAATTTAGTATTTTATCTAATGTTTTTGAGTTATAATGTATTGATATATAATTTATAATTAAGTAATTTAAACTATTGATAAATGTTGATATGTCTAGAAATGTTTAGTTTGGATGTACTTTCTGTTATTAACATATACCACATATATAGTACTATATCATTTAAATTTTATAAATTTTGATGTATTCTTTAAGTAATACATAGAGATATATATTGTAGACACTTTTAAAGCCATATAAAACAGAAAATTGATGAACTAGTTATTAATTTTATTATGTTGCAAGTATTTGCATTTTTAAGCTTTTAAATTTAGTAGTCATGTGTTTATTTTAATACATTTATTTAATTATAGTGATGAAGTAATGGCAATTCATTTACAGAGACTTACAAGTCATTCAAAAGATAAATCATTAGTAAAATTCTACAATACTGCAATTTTTAAACATTATTTCTTTATTGATTCTTTTGGAATTTAATATCATGCACCCTAATTCTATTCATCTCCCGGCCACCCCCATATTCTTCCCTCACCCTTGCAGTGCCCCAACAAAAGAAAATTAAAAAAAAAATCAAACCAAAATAAAACAAAGCAAAGCAAGCAATCAAACAAAAACAAAACAAAGCACAAGAAAACAAAACCACCTCTTTGTTTCTTCTTCTTTCCCTTCTCTGCAACATCTCTACATCCATCCATGCAGCACTGGCAATGGTGAGTTACATAGTAGACTCTTTTGTCCAATTAGCTTTCCTAGCAAATGTTCATTACAATGGGTCATTGGTGTATTTTAAGTCCTCTGGTTTCCTGTATACATCTTCACTGGGCATCCTTACATCTTTTGGTGGTGACAACATGAGCCATGGACATTCACATCAACGCTTACTGTTGTAATATCAGGGACCAATACACAAACTTTGACAGCAGCCCAGCCTGGACATCACCATGATGCCAGGTGGCAAGTAGACCTCAACATCAGCCTACTTCTCAGCATCCTTCATTGTTCCTTTTGGCTTCTCTCCATGGCATAATAACCATTCTGCTTCTCTTGCTCTACCATTTCTTCACTATATATTTGTTCATCCTGGTGGGATCTACCATTTGGGCCCATAAATATCTTCTTGCCTGCCAGGGATTTGAAGGCAAGAATGCTGTAATTTCTCCAAGAGTATTTAATGAATAAAATTATCATTCATGTACAAGCACTTTTCATTACTCTCTCTAAATTATATCTGGGCAGGTATTTCACTTAAATAACGGTTCATTGTATCAAATGCTGGAATCAAATGTTGACTCCAGAAAAGCTGCTTTAGAGGGAACTCGAAACTCCAGCTTCACCTTTTATGTGATTTGGAGATCACTTCACTTCATTTTCTTTCCCGTAGCAGCAGAGACACCATGTCATGTCTTAGATATTTTTGATATCCGAACCTTCTGTAGTTAATATGGGGTCAAAGAATATGTGATGTGGTAGTCATCTTTCTGTCATTGTATCAGATATTTTTGACCAAGTAGTGGAAGTTAGGACATTTCATCTCTCCATCAGCCAGACTGTTTGGAAGCTATAAGCAAGACAGTATATCAGGGCCGCAGACACCTGGCAAAACAGAATTTTCCACCACTTGATTGGGAAAAGAAAAAGGACTACTGAGACCCCAAGAACAATGGAAATGGGTTTTTGATCCTACTGCACCTATTGGTTTTGTGGGATCCTAGGCCGTTTGGATTGCTCTTTGGGCTGATGAGGGAGGGGGACTTGATTGGGGGAGGGAGAAGCGGCGGTGGGGAAGAGACAGAAATCTTTAACTAATTAATAAAGAAATAAATAAATTTGAAAAAAGAAAAAGGAAGAGGCTGTCATCACACTGCCCCCACCCCTTGAAAGAATGCCTTGAATGACCTGACGTCCAATGATAGAACAGAATTCCTAAAGATTCCATCACTTCGCATGGACACTACTTGGAACCAGTTTTAACCAATAGAACTTTGAGAAATGCTCAAGGTGAAACTTAAAGTATGTAAATGATCACAGGTGCATAGTAGTCAGTCAGTGTGGAAACAGTGACCAGAATACTACAATGCATTATGGTATGCAAAGAAACATAAGAGCACAGTACTCAGGTCAGTCTGTCAACAATGGCCAGAACACGACAAGGCAGAAGAGAAAGCAGAAGCTGAAGGCAGTCTTGTGAGGATTGAAGGACTGGAGCTTAGGTGGGTATAAGGCCACAAAATGAATGGTGAACTTGCAGAATGTAATTTGATAATTGTTTTATAAATTTTAATTTATAAAGAAAGGGCAAGAGCATTAATGTAACTGCAAGACACCAAATATTCCTTACAGAACAACTCTTTATCTTAATAATCTTAGATATAAAAACTACAATTTTTCGGCATTTCGTATTCATGACTGGCAAAGAAGCACAAGTCCAAGAACATAAATGATAAATATCAAAGCTGTGTTTTCAAATTTTCTTCCATTTCATGCTAACATGACAAGTTCTAAAGATGGAAGACTAGTTAGGGAGAATGCATTTGTTTTCTTCTACTGTTAATTCTATTTAAAAGGATCTACCAGACGGTGGACCTGGCAAAGCCAAACATGTAAATAACAGTAACAGAATACATTGTCTCACCCTTTTCCAATGCAGTGCAGTTAATACCAAACAACTTCAAGTAGCCCTAAACTCTTGAAGTCTTTTCACCTCTTAAAACTGCTATGCTCTGAGTCCATAGTTGCTGATGGAGAGGAAGTCATTTTCTCAGTGATATAGTCACTGGTCAGTTACACGTTCCAGTGGAAAGATCCACACTCCTGACCCTATGGGCAAGTGTGGGTAAGTCCAGTGGATCAAAAGTCAAATCTGAGACAACCCGAAAGTACAGAAAATGGAACTGGAGTTTGGTGGGCTTCGAGAGGCAAGTGAGTGTGAGAGTACCATAATGAAAACTAGGATAGTGAGTGTGACCAGAATGGAGTGTGTGCAAGTCATAAATTGTCAAAATTAAGTTAATTTTTAAAATGTACTAGCAAAATCAAGGATCTAATACTTGAGCGTTTAGCTTATATGTAAAACATATTCAAACCACAGCATTTATTAATACCAGGATTTAAATTTAAATACTTAAAAGATAACTACATATGAACATATGTGTATTATATAATAAATATAGTGTATTATATAGTTTTATAACGTTGTTATGATATTTAAAACAGATTAAAAGAAGACAAAAACATTTATTAATTTTAAGGATTTTTGTTGCTGCTATGTATATGTATTTGGCTTTTGGCATTTTGGGGCAATATAGTTAGGTATATGTTATATTAAGGGTTAGCTCACTATCAAAATTGCCTGTATTTTTAATAGCCAATTAAACTCTTATTATCATGAAGCCAGAAGAGGAAAAACTGTTCTTAGCATGGATTGTTTTGCCTTAGGCTATCATATAAGCTAAAACATACTTAAAAAAAATATAAGGGGACTTATCTATCTAATAAGCATTTCTGAGTACCATGAAAGCAATTAAAAATGTTTATAGACTATGTTTCATGCAACTAAGGTACTATTCATTTTATCCTGGCATAAGAAATCTTTATTATAAATAATATAGTAAGTGCCACACATTCATTATATAATATATTAATTAAGGTTTTTTTCATTCCTTTGTAGAATATATGAAATAGTTTGGGTAGCAAAGTCAACAACAGTTTCCATGAGTTAAATGGCATTCTTAATGAGTGGTTTATTTCATCTTATATTAATGTTGGTTTTAAAATATCCCTGGCTGTGGAGCCATCTGTTTCTTACCTGCACTGAAGTCATAGGACTCAGGAGATTTTCACATATTTGACTTACTGTAGGAGGCATTATATACTTCATGGAAAACATTTTTTATTCAAAGTAATTGGGAAGGAATTATTGACAAAACTAAAAATTGAGAACTCTTTATGAGCTCATTTTTTTGCTTATTATCTACATTCATGTTAAGTTTAAAATAAGTGAATAGGTCATAAATTTCCTTCTCTTGACAGAAAAACAATCTCCTCTTGTTCAGTGAATCACATTTTTGAACATTTAAGATTCTCACTAAAGCAGCTGCAATATTCTTTTGAATATATGACTTTCACATCACCTTTAGAGCATACTGGAATCAATTAAACAATAAGTATATTCTCATTTACAAAAGAAATCAATCAGCAGTCATTTTTGATTGATTATTCTCAGTTGAAGTGGTATTTAATCTATGAATTTATAACACATTTTTCAACTAGTAGAAAATGGCATATGAATTTGAAATGGTGTCCAATAGTCCATGGACAAAAAACACAGTCCTCTTTGAAGTCATTTGTGGAGTTTTGCTGGAATAAAGTCTTTTAACCTTTAAAACCTTTTCATGGAAAGACAATTCCATGACCAAAACTTGAATCTAACATATATACTTCTGGAAAATTAAGCTAATTATCATATTGCATAATATATATATATATAATTTATTAGAAAAATAATGTTTTATTTTTTCAGTGTAAAATATACATTATGTGTTTTAAAAAAATTTGTGGGTAAAGAACCCTAACATGAACTCCAAATGTCATTCCACAGTTCAATCACAGCTCACATTGTTCCAAATAGATGTATGTAAGATAACATCCATTGAATTACTGAGATGGAGCTGTCTTTCAGAGGAGAGCCTATGATAGGATAATTTGCCCAGAGGTAAAAAAATAATACACTGCTGATAATCGAGAGAGTTGTGATACAAAGTGAATGATGCTTGATCAACATTATTCCTTTAAGGTATTTCTGACCTTTTACTTTCATGTTGCAAGCACATCTTCTTCTACATCTCAGTTATGCCAAGAAAAACTTGAATAAAAGTATTTATTGAGATTATGTCTTTCTTTATAAAGTAGAAACGTCAACCCCACTGATCTAAACATGCAATACATTTTTTAATGAGTCTCATTTCACCTTTTAATACAAACTGACCTTAAAAGATAACTCCTCTGTATAATGAGTTTACTTTTTAGTATAGATTCTGAAGAATTAGGACTAACATATAAACTAACAAACATTTATGATAAAAGGGAAGACAAACCTGATAATAAGCTCTCCCAAACACTATTAAAGTAGCTGAATGTGTAAACTATATCTTACGGATAAAAAAAACCCTACTTTTTTGTAAATAAATGAATTTAATCTAGACAAAGATATAATTGGCATACACCCCTGAGAAGAAGCCAGAGGACAAAACAAAAAACTTACTGAGGTTGAAAGTTTTAAAGTAAAAAGAAGTGAAATTAGATGAAGAAAAGAGACAGTGCAGTTGGGTTTGTGAGTTTGTTTCTCACCAGGAAGACAGATATTGCTAGTAGAATTCATTCCGTCTCTAGAGGCAGGGGCTGCTGCAGCGGAAGTGAAGTGGCAGGCGCTGGGTCTGCTTTCCTGCTCATGGACAAACAAGGACTGACTTCGGTTATTTCCCCTACAATATGAAGGGTGACAAAATGAACCACCAATATCTGAGACGAGGAGGCATTTATCTAGACAGTATTATGTGTTCTGGATTTGGCAGAAGGTGTTACACAGTATTTGACATAAGAATTGTAGTGCTATGTAAAGTATTAATTTTTTATCCATTTTATACACAAAAAATGATGTCAGAACACTTTCACTAGTTGCCAGAATTCCAATAGAATGTGGTATATAAAATTTGCAAGGAAATTAATCTGACTGAAATTTGCTTCATGCTGTTTTATCAAAACTATACACATGTAAAATATATATCTATATGGACAACAGTACCTACTACCGTGTTCTTCATATTTTGGTTGGCAGAGGAAAACTTATGAAGTCTGATTAAGAAACATAGGGAAAATGGTTAGTCAGCAATAATTTCGACATTTCCAGCTCATTCCAATTAACTAGCACAATTGAAAAACTAAATGAATTATCCAAATGAACCATTCTCTCTCTCTCTCTCTCTCTCTCTCTCTCTCTCTCTCTCTCTCTCTCTCTCTCTCTCTCTGTGTGTGTGTGTGTGTGTTATTTTTATGTTTTAATAGAAATAGATAATATAAAAGTGTATTTTTGTCATATGCAATAAAACCATCCAAAAAAAGGTGTTTTATTACAGGTTTCACGCTTCCATGCTTTCATGTGTGGCATATAAGAAAGCGCAAATGTGTGAAATATATCGCAAAGCATCAACATTTTATTCCTAAATCTTCAAACATTCTGTGCTTTTAGTGAACATTCAAGAGAACACTGTGCCTGCCACAAGCAGAGGATGCTTTGCCCATGACTGACAAGGAGAAAAGCTCCAGTGGACAACAACACAAACCCGAATTCAGTGCCCTGATTTCAGTTCCTAGGAAACTTCAAAAGAGCTTTTCAACATTGAAAATATGTTTAGAAGTAGGAGTTTATAATTTTTCCATCCAATATATTCGTACTTCTAACTATCAAAATAGACTTTTCAGAATATTATAATAAATTTAAAGACATCAACATTATATCAAAGTACTCTGCACTATACTAATAACGTTACATTTTAAAAATAATGTGTTAATTAATTGCCTGATTAACCTCTCAAATTCAAGGGGATAACATATATTTACATTGGTTTGGTGATAGGAATTGTTTTGCAGTTTCTTGATCTATGCACGTACTTTAGAAGCACAGAAAAGATTCATTATCCATAGAATATGTGGACATTAAGAATGTGTGGCTCCAAGTTCCTCGTGGAAATATTTGCTATTTAGTGGAATTTCACCTTCTTTGTTGAATTTTGACCAGAAACGTCTTTAAATTATTGTAAAATTATTAACCATTTAAGTACTTCAACTATTTGCAAACTCAAGAACATAAGAAATGCATTATCGAAAGGGTCACATGTCAAATAAGGCAGTGATACTTTCATGGAAAGTATTCATTTTAACAATTTCAGCGGTTTATGTCAGTGAACTAGATTAATATGCTTTGTTTCAGTCTCATCTGTTCAAATGGAAAACACTGGATAACAATAGACACCTTAGTTTTCTACACAGTTGTTCACTGTAATGAAATGTTGTAATGAAAATCTAAAGTGACCTGCAAAGCTCTGGGGGAATGTGAATGCAATGTTTTTTTCAGTTATTCTCGCAGAGACAATATACTGTTGAACTTCCTGACAGTTCTATTGCTTTCTCTACCAGGAGCTGCAGCTGTGTTACTGGGGCCTTTGTCAAGAAACGTGATTTCACCTACCACAAGTATGTGGCTCTGTGGCTTGAAAAGACATAAAGCAATGGATTGAAGTAAAAATGGGGAAACATTAAAGATGAACAGCAGAAAATAAGCATTATCTCAAGTTCCTCTCTTGTGTTTAAATGTGTGCTATGTTAGGAAGCATCACAGACTTGTAGTGTTCAAGGGAAATGTCTTTGTGAAAAAGCATGGAGCGGTATTAGAAGCTAAATTTCACAGAAACAGACTCAGTCCTCAACTGTATTCAATACTTTAAACATCAGCTAATAGCAAGTGGCTGAATAAGAGGCAATCAAGGGGCAGAGTGCTGCCTCTGTTTATCTCTAATCTTTTGACAATTTAAAACATGTGGCAGGAAATTAATTTCTTCCCTTTACAAATTAAGAGGAAATGGCATTTATGTAGCTTAGAAAAATACCAAAAAATATTCTAATAAAACAGTTTTAGCATGAATGTAGATGATATGCTATTAAACACCGCACTGAAGGAGATCCTGAGATGCATGCAATATATTGCTTCAGGACAATGTGTACAAATATAAATGGAAAAATAAAAGCTTGATTCACATTTATGTCAAGTGTTTTGTTTAGAGCGTCCCACGCTGAACAATTAACTTAAAAGGATCAAGTCCATGTGGAAAGAAGACTGAGGAGAATGCAAGGAAGGAAATGTTTTGCAGACGTACTGCATTTAAATTAATAAAATCTCATTAGGTTTTATGTTTGCCAATAATGGCTGGAAAAGTTACCATACATTGTAGAAACAATTACCCAAATCTTCACTGTCTCATTAGGTCTGTCATACTGTTTTCATTATAATACATTAGAACTTGCAAGTGAGCCTTCAGTAATGACATATTGTTCCAATTCTCCTTTCAGCAGGCACTGAGACATTTTAGTATTTGTGCTATAAGCCAGCAGGTGTCTTCACTTTGCTTTTTCTGAATCAGTTTTATACACAGACCTCCAGACACAGAATGGAATGTAAAAGGGCTTTCAACAACCACATAAAACTGAGTCTGATTAGAGTAAAGCAATACACACTATTTTTATGATTTTATGGTAATTTAAGACACTAAAAATGTGCACCTTTAGAGTATATGTCTGCTCTGGTAAGACCTGTTAGTGAAAGCTGTATTAATGTAGATAAACCATGCAGTATATAAAGTTTAAAGATTTGCATAACAAATGGAAGACACGGAGCTGATTTGAATATCTAAAGCGTTATAAACTTCAATAAGAACAGCCAACACTGTTTGAGCTTTCAAGGCACTTGCATTCAAATGAGAAAGATTTAAAAAGGATATGATTTTTAAAATGCTTTGAAGCTTCCTATTAAAGGTCTTAGGCAGCTCAAGGTTAAAATAAATATTGGATTTAAGGTGGGTGAGAAAAGATTTAGAAGCAATTTAAAGTAGAAATCACTTATCAGTAGAATAGAATGAATGTTTATAGTTAGTGTAATTGTCACCTGACCTTCAGAAAACAAAGACCTGTTCTACGCCGGTCACAAGAGGGAACATTCCCACAACAAGAAAAAGGAGATCTCAAACTGCTGCCCCACTCATCCCTTAGGATTACATAGAACTCAAAAATATTTTGTCTAAAAATATATATGCTTCCTAAGTTGTAGCTGAGTTTAAATGTGGGGCAAAATTGTGGTCAAAACACATACCTCCTCATGCATGAAATAAAAGAGCAATGCATGCAGTGTCCTTTTTCAAGGCCAGTGGAAGCTAAACTATGTCACACTTGTGGAGAAGTTGAAGAGAAAAATGCATGTTCTATGTACAATGATAAACAATAGAATCTATACACTCCTTGGTGGTATTTGAATACGTTTTAAATTTTATTATTAAAGAATAAAAGTTAAAGCAGAAAGGGAAATTGTTAATATGAAAGATAATGTAAGAATCTTACAATCTTCAGTTAGACCGGAATATTGTTTGGTATGATACATGTGTATAAATTTGTTATAAACACTTTTACTGCACAGTACATAGTGTTTACTCTGACTGATAATACTATGTCAAAAGACTTGTGCAGAAAGAAAAAGTATTTAAGGCTGCCTTCTAGACAAAATGTTGTGGCTCAAATAATAAAAACCCAGAGACAGATACTGGGGTTCAAGCTGATGATCAAAAAAGCCAAGAAACCAGCCACCAAAAAGTTTTTACGAAGACTGGGCTATCCTCTCTTCAGTGTGACACAGATTGACAGCAGATGAACTCCAATCTCCTATTGTATTATTGTCCTCTCTTGTGATGGGATTAAAGCTGTGCACCACTACTCCCTGGCTACTATGGCAATAGTTTGGCTATTGGGATTATAGATGTGCACTACCATCACCTGACTATTATGGCTAGCTTTATCCTCCAACCTTCAGGCAAGCTTTATTTATTAAACCACAAATAAAATGCCACTATAAAAAGTGATGGTATAACCACAGTCTTGATTGGCAGGCAACATGTTTAGCAAGTCTGGAGCTTTTTTCTTCTTCTTCTAGTTTTATAAGAAGATGTACCTTCCCAACCACTCCTAAGTCCCTTTTATCAATTCTGCTTGCCAGGCTTGCACCACAGGACATAGGTGCCTCTAGTGGAGAGGCAGAGGCAGGTGGATCTCTATGAGTTTCAGGCTATCCTGGTCTACAGAGTGATTTTCAGGACAGGCTCCAAAGCTATAAAGAAAAACCTTGTTTCACAAAACAAAAAAAAAAAAAAGATAAGAAAAGAAAGGAAGGAAGGAAGGAAGGAAGGAAGGAAGGAAGGAAGGAAGGAAGGAAGGAAATAAAAAGCAACATACAAAATTTATCTATATAATGCAGGTTTGCAAGTTGAGAGAATGATGTTTTTGGTCACTGCCCACTCTCCTATCTCCATGGTACCTTACTTTGTAATAAGTAAACTCTAACTTCTGAAGGACCTCCCTTGTGTCTTCTGTTAATTTTTGGATGTTTCTCGCAGGAATAAGGAACCTAGGAGAAAACAGAGTGAAATTTTGGCACCAAAAATTATCTAAGTATTTTTACCTAATCTATATTAAAGTAGCACTTTATACCTTCTTATATACATGGATTCTTGAGTTTTTTGCAAATCAATATGTTTTCTAGTAAAGAAAGATAATCTTAAATGATCCATAGAAGAGTGGACATTTTCAGATTAATTAGAAGTCAAAACAAGATGCATCAATTTCAAAAAGATGAAGAAACTAGAGTAGCTGAACTAATTAGAATGTATTTTTACTTCTCAACTCAGTCTTAAGTAGAAAAGCTGTATGACTTCATTCAAGGCTCAGAAAGTGTTGCACAAGAGGAGGGAGGAAAATATAGAAGTGGGGTAACACAGGTGAGAATGATTTATTACAGGCATGGTGTACCTTGACCTTCACGGGCTTGTAACAGGTGTGGTTGCATGCATAAGATCAAGCTCTTTACATCCAAGCATATATAAAAATAGAATCATGGAATGTCAATAAGCTCAAGGCCAAAGGTAAGGGGGGGGGCTGCTGTGTGAGAGAAAGTCATCATTTGCAGTGATGCAGGCACTAGTCAGATACTCAGGACCCAGTGAGTAGCCTTTTACCCCTGGCCTGGCGGCACCAGTGAATCACAAAACACACACACACACACACACACACACACACACACACACACACAAAGAAAGACATGAATGTGGACTTAGGCTTTGGTACCAGGAACCAAGAAAGAAATGTTTCTTCTAATCTGCTTTTAAAAGATATGCATAGTTGTTGTTTTAAGTGATAATAGAGGTTGGACAATAAAAATAAATACTTTTCCACGTGACAGTGAAAAGCAAACCCACTTCTGTTGTTGATGCCTCAGCATTTATCGGAGAATGCCCTGTTCATTTGCTTTTATAATATTTTCCTGTATCTCTTCTGGAATTATCAGCATCTCATTATGTTAGTTTACATTATATCTGTAGTACAGTAAATTACTCCTTATTGTCAAGGGTGTGAGAGTCAGAAACAAATACGAAGCTGGAAAGTAATGAAAACCAAGACTGTGCAGACAGCATCTAAGATGAGAAACACAGTTAGCTAAAGTGCTTTGTGACTATCTGTAACACAGTAACCTAACTCTAAACGCTGCTTGATTTTTAAAGACACTTAATTTTGAGTCTGTCAAGTTCCACAAACTGGTTGTTTTTCTTTGCTTCTTGATTGCTGCTGAGCTCTTAGGGGAAAAACTTGGTTCCTCCAGGGAATTCAATGACTTTATTTTAATTAGGGCTTTTTTTAAATGGACTTTTACTTTTAGAATTATCAAATGTGAATCCTTTAATGTAATATACAAATTCTATCATCTCTCAATTACTCAAAGGAACCAGCAGAGAAGTTGCACAGGCATTCCAGGAAAGAAGAGGACCCAAAGACAATTAAAATTGACTTTGGTATAGACAACACGTGTTTCCAGTCAGTAAGGCCTTCTTAATTGTGCTTTTCCTTCTAGTTTCAAGTAAAATCAGTTGCCCCATAAGGAACGTACACCAAGAAAGAAAAGGAATGCATTCTACTTATGATAAAAAGAATAAATGGTGTATATTTTAGATCTATTGACAAGTTCTTTCAGGCAAGTAACCATTAATAAAGAAATACCATAGTCATCTTTAATCATGAGGGTCTTTGTAGTCACATCTTAAAATGTTTCTTAGTAATTATAAGACTACAAGTAATAAAATGTTGAATTATTTCAAGAACACTTTTTCATTTATTTTATTAAATTATTTAATATTATCATAAACCAGTTCTATCCCACATTTCTTAACAAAGATGCATTTTAAACTCAATAAGGGTCTCCATTATTCCTTGTCTGTGGCACTTTGTGACAAGGCCAATGAACAGTCAAGATACAGCAGAAAGCACATGTAACCCAAAGCAATATTATTTTATTATGTTCAAAAGACCACTTTTAATACAACTTTGTTCTTTGGAATCAGTTCCAACAAATGCAATTTTCTCCAGGGCTATTGTTCAGAATGATGACCCACAAATATACCCATACAGCCACCTGAAAGGGGAATCCAAGGAAATTTGAACATACTCCCACAGAAATAGCATTAGATGAATAGAGCCTTTTATCATTTTATCTGTACTCCTACCAAAATGAAAAGGCAAAACATCTCCGAAAATTTGTAGAGCAGTCACACATTCATTGCAAACCTCCACAAGAGATGTTTAGCAGACCACTATATCCTACAAACTTGTGATTGCAAACAAGTCAACGGCTTACATTATGAAGAGCATCACCACAAAACAGTAAACTTCATGATATAAATGTCAGCATGACATGATGTATTGGTGTGCCACCCCAAATATTATTCCTTAGATGTTGTTGCAGAAAATGTTCACTTCAGCAAAATATATAGGGACTTCTGACCTTTGGAATTTAACATACCACAGGGGACACTACCAAGTAACGATGAAAAAAGAATTAACAAACTCTGGATTAGAAACTCCAGTACTAAAAAGGCATTAAATAAATGAAATGGCCCAGGGTTTTGGTGAGTTACACGTTTTGGAGACTCCGTAGGAGAACTGAAACATAACTCATTATAGCTCTGGGCACTAATAAGTTACGAGGCACTCACATGTATGAGATAAACCCCATAACTTACAGGAGCCTATATCATTCCTTCATTATATCTAGGGACATGTGGAATAGCTGAAATTCAGCTCAAAACCCCAAAGTTCAGTAATAAAAGTGAATAGATCAGCACATCTATTGATTTTGCTGTCTTTTTTGTGCTTTTTGTTATCCCACTCTCCTTTAACATCTGAAAGATTTCAGCATTTTTCTTCTGAGTTCCTTCCGTGTTGGCATTTTAGGTATGCTGGCACACATCAAAATAAACTAGCTTTCTGCTTCTCTCTCCTCTCAAGAGTAATTATTTCCGTCCATCAAGTCTTAGGCAGTTTCTTCTCATAGTAAACAAAATGTATTGCCTTATTTCCAAGGCTGAACATTGGCAACAAATTCGGTATCATCATGCAGCGTGATAAATGAATGGAAGTATGAGAAAAAATGCAGTGTATTTTAATAACAGCATTAAGGCCAAATTTCTTTGAATACTGAAAAAGTTAAGAAGCGGGTGAATAGAAAACAAAGTGAAAGTGACCTGTACTGGTGTTTGAGGGGAACCAGGTAGATGTTTGATTTCTGTTGGAACTAGAAGGGCAGCAGGGAGGAGGAAGATTCTTCACATTTCCCCGCAATGGGTTTATCTTAGCTACCAGTGTAGCACAAGAACTTTTGAACCCTCTTTCTAGAGGCTAGTGCCCTCATCCATGCATTGTTTAGATAGCTTCTCGGGATGCAGTCATTTCAAGGTAGGCGTTGTAAAGACATTGGTAGGGGGAGTGTTGAAACCAGGCTGACCTGGGATAACTGTGTGGCAGTTAGCTGACAGTTGTACAATGCTGGAGCACAGTAGGGGATGACGGCTAATAATTATTTGTTTAATATTTCAAGACATCTAGGTAAAAAGCTCTGAATTTTTTCATCGTAAAGAAAACACTATCCTGAGTGAGGAAAGCCAGACCCAAAAAGAGGAACATGGGATGTACTCACTCATATTTGGTTTCTAGCCATAAACAAAGGACATTGAACCTATAATTCGTGATCCTAGAGAAGCTAAATAAGAAGGTGAACCCAAAGAAAAACATATAGGTATCCTCCTGAATATTAACCTTCATCAGGTGATGAAAGGAGACAGAGACCCACATTGGAGCACCGGACTGAAATCTCAGGTCCAAATCAGGAGCAGAAGGAGAAAGAGCACGAGCAAGGAACTCAGGACCGCGAGGGGTGCACCCGCACACTGAGACAATGGGGATGTTCTATCGGGAACTCACCAAGGCCAGCTGGACTGGGTCTGAAAAAGCATGGGATAAAACTGGACTCGCTGAACATAGCGGATAATGAGGACTACTGAGAACTCAAGAACAATGGCAATGGGTTTTGATCCTAATGCACGTATTGGCTTTGTGGGAGCCTAGGCATTTTGGATGCTTACCTTACTAGACCTGGATGGAGGTGGGTGGTCCTTGGACTTCCCACAGGGCAGGGAACCCTGATTGCTCTTAGGGCTGAGGAGGGAGGGGGACTTGATGGGGGAGGGGGGAGGGAAATGGGAGGTGGTGGCAGGGAGGAGGCAGAAATCTTTAATAAATAAATAAAATAAAATAAAAAGAAATGATAGATACTTGACCAAACAGGTATGTTGAAACTGCTGCTGATTTTGTGCAAATCATCATTGCATCATAATACCACATCCTACAGCCTTATATTTTGGGTAAATAAAAGAACAAAACTGGGGGCAAAATTGCCAAAATTTAAATTGCCAAACTTTAACCATTTAATAATGTTTACCCATTTTATTGCTTAAGTGCTTTTTATGTCTCAGGAATTGTTAACAATGCCAGAGACATTATCTTCAGAAAGATTTCTTCCATTTTCAGTAATCTTCATACATGCAAAAGTTGATAATAATGGGAAAAACTCTGCAAGGGAGAATATTAGGAAGCACAGGATTGGCACAGTAGCAGTCTATCTCCCTTTAAGTCTGTTCCCTACGTCTAAGTGTTAGTGGTAGTCACTTTTACTGTCATACACAGCCTGGATTGGTTAATAAAGTACATGATCATGCCGATCTGTTAATCAGTATGCCATGACACAGGCAAACATTGAACGTCCCTACTTACCCTTAATTCACTACTTTCATTTTATGTTATCAATTTTGGCTATCAATTAATATTTAATCACTCTCAGTCAGGAAATCCAGCATTGAGCGTTATTTGTGGCGTGTTTCATTAGTTTGGCCAGGATCAGGATGGTGTCATAAGCATTTAGAAATGGCGGCATGGAAATAAGAAAGATCATTACAACTCTTAATCAAACAGCCAGACTTCACTGTAGTTCCGAGGGGAAGACGCAGACTAATCTTATCATTTGTACTCATCCAGCCACTGCGCGTAGGAATGTTTATGTGCGGCTACAGATAATGGAGAAGCTGATTTAATTGAAATCCTGGTGTTTAATAAAAACAGCAGCCAAATAACAGAAGATCTCATAACAGCATCTATTCTGCCTCCTCACAAGCAGCCGGACATCCTATTCTGAGTTCTCCTGCAATGCAACATTAATATACTGCAGCGATATAGGGTGTTGGCACACAATAAATCATACTTCAAAGAAAAGAAAGTTTCTGTCACAGAAATTATGGTAATATTCATATATGTTGTAATATTTGAAAGAGAGCCTCTTGTTTCATTGATTATTTGATTTCCATAACAGATCACTGACAAGGAGGTGGGGTGTGGCCTCAGTTTAATATAATAAGAAGGAAGAATGCCATGCCCAGATCTATATGATGTTAGACATTCTCCAGATTTACTCATTGATTTTCAGTATTCAATAAGGATTTGCTTTCAGTCGTGTGTTACAATTATTGTCACAAAAATAAACCATTCCTTTATTTTAAACATTCCGTTAGTGCCACATTTTCTTTGTGTATACAAACTAAATTGGGGCAGTGATGAGGCTTACAAAATATTTCATTTCGGGGTCTTAATTATGATAGTTATTATCACAGTTACCAATATTACTAATAAACTACAAAACTATAAATATTTTTCTCATATAATTGCCTGTGGACATGCCATTTTTTTTTTCACTTGGAAGTCCATCTCCATGGAGTCTTTTAGTCTAAATATTTCCTTTTATTTCTTTCTATTTCAAATCTAATACTCGTTCTTCAGACTAGAATACAAAAGAAGACCCTTGCCCAACCCATCAGGACAGTTGTCCAGTGTCTCCTGCAGCATTCATGTTCCTGCATCATCGGGTTTTGTCTTTCTCATCACATGACACTGTGTTGTAAAAGAAAATGGATTTTTGTCATTCCTATCTTCCTACCTTGCATCAAATCAAAGTATAATTTTCATCCTCCTTTGGTGAAGTGTCACATTCTGTATACCAGGATGCTTTCAAACTTGAAACAATCCCACTGCCCAAACCAGCAACTGTGGGAACCACCAGGCTAAAGCACAACTTATGAGAAACATAATAAATTAACACTGCTATAAAAATATTAGGCGATAAGTTAGCAGTTTGTCATTTTTTTTCTGTACTGGCCGCTGAAACTTTGAAAATATAAACAAATTGTTGGTATAAAACCTGGGTCTTAGAATAAAATAATAAAAAAAATTCTTATTTAAGGGAGAGTCGAGAGAGATAAATGCAAACTGGTATGTAGTAATTTGCTAAAAAATGTCTTTAAATATTTTTACAGTAACGATAATATGGTTTCTATGTGCTCATCACTATGGAATGGGACAGAACTTCGTAGTCTCCAGATAAGTGTTTAAAAAACCATCTGAAAACACAGCAGATCAATGCATACTCTGTCATTACAGAATTAACTTCTCACTTCTTGTCTTCCCTCACTGCAGTGTACTACTTAATCTTGATTTCTATTTTGTTTTTATCACAGACATTAGAGCCACCCAGTTATCCCTGCTGGCTTAAATCAGAAGCACAGATGCAGCTGCATCCATGACACTTAAATAAATGAGATACAATATTGGTAAGAAAAATATCTAGACAATATGATAAATGGTTTTATAATTCTTCAGTTAAAAGGAATAATTTATTCTCTTAATAAATTCCTTATTGCCTTTGGGCTGTTTGAATGGGGTGAGCACTATTGCCGATTACCTTTCTTTCCTTCTTACATGTTTCCAGCCCACTGACTGACAGATGTAAATTTCTTCACAAATGTCAAACAATAAAAGAACTGCTAAGTGGCTACAATTTGGGGGACTCCGTTTATAATGCAACAGAAAAGGCGAAAGAATGCTGTTTCTATTAGAAATAACTTTACTGCTTCTTATAGATGAATAAAATAGAGATTTAGAATAAACAAAACATTTTCAACATTAAAAAAAAATAACAAGCATTATTGAATAGTATGTAGAATAATGTGTGTGTGTGTGTGTGTGTGTGTGTGTGTGTGTGTGTTTGAATCTGGAGTTTGAAATGAGCTGTATACATTGTACTGAGTCTGAGAAATAAATGCAAAGAAAAATAATTTCATTTGGCCATCTCAGTCCTTCTTCCATGAATTCACTTCAGGCAGGAGAAGACCCTTGTAATGTATTTTGCTTGACCATCACCCATGTGATGATGACTGCTATACCTTTATGGGTACTGGTGTGCAGACATGACTTTAAAAGGCCTGTTCAAATGTGGCAAACATGTGTGGGCCTGGCATCCCACCATCAGTAGAGTAGTTCCTGTTCACCTTTGGGATGAATTACATTTTTACACATTTTAACTTCCTTACCCATATTTTTATTTTCAAGATTCAGAATTAGTAGTGGTCCTTTACTACTCTCGTTCTGGAATGTGCACAGTATCTTAGACCTGGAAATATGGGAGATGCTGACACTTATAACTAAGCAAGAATATTATGCTTACTCTAATTTACAATTGGAATGGATTCTAGATAATTTTTTAATCTCTCCATGAAAAATCTGGAAAATATATATGACTGATTGCACTGCTACTTTCATAGATGTCCAAAATACTAAAAATAACTAACAATTATTTTCCTCTTTAAAGACATATTATTAACTATTGATTTTTCCTCCTGAAGAGATCTCTGGATCATCTTAAATGTTCTTAAAGTGCTGATAAGATTAGGGAACCCGAATTAACACTTACCACAGTGGCTGTCCACCTACTTCACAGTTTGTTGATGTCTTTCTTGTGATCCATGATGAACAACTCAGGAGAAACTAAGATAAAGCACCACAATAAAACCACCTCCAAATTACAAGCATGGTTTACAGACTCCTTATCATACATAGTTTGAAAATATCAATTTTTCACCTTCTACTGACATGGCCATTGTTTTTCTAGCATAGAAGTCGGTTAATCCTTTGATGGTCATTGACTTTTGTAACATACTTTAAAAAAATTTCTTGATAAATTTATTATTATTAATATGTGATAACAATTATTCTACTGCAATTACCCATTAATGAGATGCTAAACTATTTATGACTAGTTATACAATATAAGAGATGTATTTATTTTTGTTAGTCACTTGAAAAGTAAGGTGGTCTTACATTTGTATTTACCTCATACAATTTATTTTACAAAAGAAGATTTTGTATTTGTACAGATTTCATTAAGGAATATAAAGGAAAAATTACCTCCTAGTTACACTAAGCGGAGGTTCTTTTGTATTGGCTTCATAGATTTTAGCATAATTTCTTGCCTATGTTTTGAAGTTAGGGAAACCATGAACCACTCTAATTACTATATGGCTATTTCTGTAGCGAATATACAAAATTTTGTCTATTGGTTCCTTATATGTTAGATGGAGAGTTATGGAAAGCCCTATTTTATTTTTTTAATTTCTTCAGCTCAGATAAAATTATATTATTTGTTGAGACCTATAAAATGAAGGTTTTGAGAAAATGTGATTGGGTGTGCCCACTGTCTGGAAGCCGGGCTCATCTGGAAGACTCACTCAGAACAATCAGTCATAGATGTCTGCTCTCAGTTTCCTCCAATGTAAAGCTATTTTGAGGAATCACTTATTGGTAATTACATGTTTCATTACATCACAATACTGTATATTCTAAATCTTGCAAAACTCTTCAGAGTCAGTAATTTCCAGTATTTGAAATTTCAATTAATTATAAAACATAAAACCTTAAAATATTTGGTGTTTCTTTATGCATTGTTGTGACATCCACGAATCATTTATCATCCTCCCAAAAAGTACTCACCATTAAATTGACAATTATTGAGCATCTGCTACATACTTGATTTTGTACACATTGTTGAAATAAAAATATAATGCTTTATTAAAGAATTCCATACAATACACAATTATTTAATCAATGTTATTCACCACTGAACTAAGAAAGACATTAGCACTCAAATGACTAAGAGGATTCTTGAACATAAACATATAACCATTACATTAAAACACAGCTTACACTGTGTGCTTTGAGCTCTATAGACAAACCTTAGAAAGAGTGACTGACTCTCAAGTGTTTGACAAAGATTTAGAATATAGAGTATTTTGGTGTAATTACCAATAGATTGTCATACTCATATACATAGTATCCAATCCTATCTTCCAAAAATTTTGCAAAAACTACCGAGTCAGTCATTTGAATATCACTTGCTGTTTGCAAAACAAAGGCATAAATATGTACATAGACGTTTTCATAATGAGTTAAAAGTGGTGCAAGAAAATGCTCTGAAAATTTAGGATGGGGCGAGTTTACTGTGAACTTGGACCATAAGGAATAATTCAGTACAAGAGTTGACATATGAACCTGATCTTGTAGAATTACAAATCAATATTTTTGAAAAGGTGATCTTGTATAACAACAAAGGACAACATGGTGTTTGCAATGCTGTTTTAGTCCGTGTTAGTTCAAATAAAGGGTTTCTGTAAAGAACAGAAATTATACATGTGGAGAATTACGGAAAATATATATAGCGAGGAAACCTTGGCAGCGACCGCTACTCTTTGTCAGCTACAAACCTCTTCAGTGTGGAATTGCACAACGCTGCTCTCCCGTCCCTACTGAGGCATTGGGGATTTCTCTTGCTTTTCTCTTTTTAAATCATTTCCCCTGGGTTACTTCCTTGATTCCCCAAGCCGGTAGTAACTCTTGGAGTAAATAAAAGAAAAACATTTTCAAAATAAAATGTGTTTGGTCTCTTGTGAATAATTGTCATTTCAACAAATCATCATATCAATAGTTGTGTGGCTCTTTGGGTCTCTTTTTCAGGGGCCCTTCATGGTATATAATAATGCTTTCATATTAGAATAGTTTTGAACAAATGAATAGAACTTAGACGTAGAGATTGAATAAAACTCACTACAAATAAAGTATATTTGTGTGAATTTATGCTCAGACTGACTTTTAATTTCATCATCAAAACTCGATTTCCTGTACAATCTCCCTTTGCTAATAATTGGCTAGAAAGAGAGTGATAGCCGGTTACTTTTAGATCACATTCACAGAATATTTGGAATGCTTCCTTAATTTGTAAGGCGCCTATTTTAACTTACTTCCTGGGTGGATAATCTCATGATATTGAAGGTGCTTTACTGCAGTCTTTTGTTAATCTAATTTGTTTTCTGGTCCTGGATTTCCTTTTTTTTTGGTCTTTGTTTTTGACATAAAGAATCTCTATGTATATACATTAATAAAATGAAAATGTTAAAGCATTCCATAATTTCATTTGTATATTTTTTGTGATCATTCAAAGATTGGTTCTTCATATTCTAATGAACTACACATTTTAAAAACACTACTCATGAAGGAGTAAACATGATAAATAACAACTTACGGATTGCAAAGAAAAATAAATACAGAAAATGCCTGTAATTCTTTAAGATTTGTTCACAAAACACAACTTTGATTTTGAATATAAAAGCAGAACCCATAACTAAAAGAGAATTACCCAATAAGAACATTACATAAGAAATTTAAAAAAATTGCTATCTATATGAAATGTGAAATTCTTTGGACTTTATTGGCTGTAATAACAAAGATTGACATATTTTTATACAGATAGAACAATAAGATTTTTTTAACTAAGGTTATTTCTCACCTGAAATATCTATAGAGTATAGAGAAAATTCAGTATATAGTTATTTCAAATATAGATGGATATTTCTTATGCCTTTTAATCATGAGAACATTCTACAAACATTAACATTTTTAGAAATACAGTAAAGAAGGAAGTAGTCATTTCTATAAAATTCCGGTCAATAATATAACATACAGAATGTATTCAAGTTGCAAAATTTATTGCAAAAACAAATTTTGCTATGACTTTATTTCTTGTACTTTTCTGAAGATGCCTAGAAATAGAATATAGTTGTTTTGTTGAAATTTGCTCATGAGTCTAGTTTATTTGTGGGGAGTTCTAAGGTAAAATATTTACAATGGAGAATTATTTTTATAAGAACATGGCATCATTGTCTAAATGCTGACTGTAATGTATGCAGCCTTAGATAAAGCATGCAGGCTTCATTTCCTGAAGCAGGAGAGTTTGATATAACTTATTTAAAAAAAAAGATTAAAAAAAAAGATCTGTTAACTTCCAATCTTTCAAGTTTCTCTGACTGTTTGTGATGTTACATACAAAAGCAAGGAATCACTACAAATTACTAAAGCAGATTAAAAAATAATATCCAAGCTGCTCAGAAGTAGCAATTACTGACTGCAAAGGAATGCAAGAAAAAGATATAAAAATCAAAGCCAAAATTAGACAATCATAAATGCTTTAGAAAGGCTTTACCTACCCAAGTCAAATGGTGATTCTAACACGGGCATTGATATGGGCCAATTACAAGAGGCCATTTCGGAATGCTGTTTTTCACCATGTTCCTTCAATTCTTCAGAGTCTGCGGTTATGACCAACATCAGATACTATTAAGGAGTCTTCAAGCGTGTAAAATAATATGATTTCACAATGATTACATATTCACTCTACAGCTGGCTGAGTTTTTACATCTCCATTTGTCATTGACGATTGTGTCCAATTAAATGATTAGCTTTTAAAAACTGCTGCACATTATGAGAGTGAACTTGTGTTCCATTGCACTGAGTGATGCAGAAACAAACTCATTACAGCATGTAATTCACCCATATTAAATAACAAACAGATGGCTGCTGTAAATGAGAGCTCCTTTTTCTCTTCAAAAGTGCCAGGAAAAAGGTGTTTTTATTTATCTTTGTTTCCAGCTTCTTTCTGTTTTCTTGACAAGTGGGCAGCTGGTTGCTGAGGTTTTCAATTGGTGCAGAAGAATGAAAAGCCTGTTTCCATTAATTTCCCCATAAAATAAGTCTTTGAATCATTTCTGTTATAAATGCAAGTGCAGTAGCAAGCTGCTGCTTGATTAATTCACTTATTATGAAGATTTCATCTTTTATAAGAGGGCCTGCAGGTAATTTATCTTGTTTAGTAAGATTAGAAAAATGTAATTATCTTGATACCTTTGGACCCCTCTCATTTTAATTGTGTTCCCATAAATTTCAAACATAAAGATGGGATTTTTTTTTGCTCACAAATGTTCCAACATGTGGTCAAAAAATGTGCTGTAATATCTGCATAAAAAAATTGTCAAGTAAAATACATTAAGGCTGTGCTAATACAGGAATGCATACAAATAAAGTCAGCCAAAACTCTTGTAGTATGCACAAATAAATATCTGTATCTTCTGAGCCCTAGTCGTCTAACAGCTGGGGTGAGGTGATGGGAATTGGGATTTGTTAAAAAGATTTTTTAATTATCATGCAGAAATGACACAAGGGAAATGAAGAAATCTGTCTTATTTATACTAATAAAATTAAATTTTTGTTTGTCCGGAAATGTTCCAGAATCATATGGATTAACTACAAAGGTCTATTTCATGGATATTTTCTTATTGTTTTCACAACAACTGATGGCATTTATGGGAAAATCAGATATAGTTATGATTTTATATTGATAATGTTAACTATTTTAAAACTCTTCCCTTATAAGATTAAAGAATAGACATTGGAAAATTCAGTCTCACAGTTTTGGATTCTCTTTAGGACAGAAATATTTTTTAAATTATTAGAATTAGTATGATCAAATATTTTATCTTAACTAAAATACATACCCAGGTGTGTATTATGATCTTCACACATGATTATTACCCACATTTCACAACGCACAAATATCTGAGATAGTTTCCTAAAGATCTATAACTCTGGATTAATTCACTGACCTGACAAATTGTTGCAGAGTTAGCAAAGACTATGTTATGTTGCGTCCTCGGTAAATATGGAGTGAGAGCTTAGAATTCCCCTCCATTCTCACCCTTTATTATTGAAGCCTCCTTTGGTGACCTTCACCTGCATGTCTTCTGCTACTTGTCTTGGTGCCATTTTTATAACATAAGTTAGAAAATTGTGTGTGGGATATCTGGAAATTTTTGCTCATGACGTTTTGTAGCTTTGTTTTTAACTTTGTTTGTTACACACATAAATAAAAGAACATCTGAATTCCCACCTTAAATTATAAATGGCATTAGTAAAAGCCTAAATGATTTATTTTTACAAATAAAAATGAGAGAATGTTTGATCTACTCCAGTTGTTTGATTACAGGACAAAATCAAGGGCAGTTTTGGGAATGGCCCAAGGGAAAAGTGCATCCCTAAAAATTGAACTGAACTAAGCCCATTACCTCAGAAATGAAGTAACTGTGATTCCAATATCCAGGACAGTACAACTGCATCTGTACTCGAGACGAAGCAGTTAATTTAAGCTTCTGCTCTTATTAAGAAAAAGATCACAGAAACAAAAGAACAAAACTGGTGTGCTGAAATTTAGTCTATATTTTATTTTTTATTCAAAGGGCTATCTGTTGCCATTCCTTTCCAATTTCAATATGGCATCATCCAGGCAACACAATATCCCTATCTCGAAATATAATTTAAAGTTAAAAAAAAAAGACTTCATGTCTTTAAAATTGAATGGATTTTATTGGTTACTGATTTCAAACACAAATACACATCTCAAATTAAATTTTTTCATAAAGCACCACAGATATGCATGCTTTCAGTACTTAATGACAGGAACAGAAAAAAATAGCAACAATGTCTTTCCTTCAATTCATTATTTAATCTTTCTATGGCAATGGAGCAAGCTACCTGAAAAAATAGTGGCTCCAATCAATAGTATTTTATTCTTTCTGATGTCTGCACATGGTGAACTGTTCTGTTTTCTTTAAGGGGAATCAGCCTAGTTTCTGTTGTCGACTAAAGGTCCAAACTGATTTAATTACAAGACTGTAAAGCACGCTCCTAGACACATGATTACACTGAGCTTTTACATACATGTTTCAGCTTCCACTTACAAGAAAATTTTAAGATAGGAGAATTCTAACCTTGTTTAAAAACCTGAAAGTAAAATCTATAAGACCATGTCAACATATGACATTAAAATATTTGCTTCTAACACTGGTTAAAGGAATGTCAGACAGAACTCAAGAGAAAGCACTATACAGAAGCATAAAAAGGGAGAGATACTTTTCAAAGGAGCCATCAAAATAAACCCCATCATATATGGTTAACAACAGCAAAACGGACATATCTTGCCATATTTGTAGGAAGATGTCAGTTTCTGTTGTACTCGAGGTAAAGGGACTCCCTTTATAAGAGTTCAAACAAAAACCAACATGAAAATGTATAACAAAACCATAGTGAAATATAAATTTATATAATTCTATGATGAAATTTATCTCACTCTGCTTCATAAGTAGGTATCACTCCACATTTTAGAATGACTATTATCAGAAACAATGGAGGTTGCAAATGATGGAAAAGTTGTTTAGTAAATGAGTGAAAATATGCAAAGAGCATACAAATGACATAAATTTTTAATAAATGTTGCAATTTTGGACAATATTATTGAGGTTCATAAAAAGAGATCATATGAACCAGGATTCACTCTCTTTAGTATGACCCTAAATAAAACTAAAGAGCAGTCCACTTGATGAAATAAGCTCGTCACATAGCAAAAAGTAGTTAATAATCTCATTAATACGTGACATCTAAAAACAGGTGCACATCTCCAAATATGTGAAACACAGAGTAGAAAAAATGGTTACTGATGTGAGGGGATTGAATAGAGAAATTCAAAGGTCACCATTTTGAGTTATGTAAAATATATATTTAAGAATGAATAAAGAATACTTTTCAAATTGATCTTGATTGTTGAGGTATGAATCTGGGTATGCCTGTGAGGGCAATTTGTAAACTCTGGTGCTGGGAGGATTCTGTTTGAAGCTTCAGAAGTATTATTAAATTAAGCCACAAATTCTCCAAGAAAGACTCGGTTAGTGTCCCAAACTAATCATTATTCACCACTATTTATTTTCCAACCAAATCTTAAACATCAGATAAATTCAATGTTTATATTGCTTCAAAATTCTATACAAATAAAAATATACTCACCTTGTCCTTACTTCGAAAAATTAGCTAACAATATAATCACACAAACTTTGATTTTGATAAAAGTTACAAGATAATATTCTCATTATAAATATGTATGCAGGAATTCCTAGTAAAATCCTTTATAAAGGAAAAACATGAGTATAGCAACTATTAATAAATACAAGGATGTTTCAGGAACTGTATGTACCTTATAATATTCACTGTAATCACCTTAGGTGAAAAACATACTTATAAAATGACATACTTATTAAAAAAATCCTTATAAGATGTCAAAAATCCATTATTCACATATAAATTTATAAAATATGTGTTTTTCAGGCTGAGAGATGGCTCAACGGTTAGAAACACTGGCTGCTCTTCTAGGAAACCTGGATTTGATGACAGCACTCATATAGCTATTCATAAGCTATTCCAGTTCCGTGCAATTCAGAGCCCTCTTCTGATTTCTAAAGGCATCCAGCATACACAAGATACACAGAGGTCCATGCAGGCAAGAAAGCCTGTATAAATAAAATAATCCATTACTTTTTAAAATGTGGACAGTTTTCAAAATGTATTTCAAGGATAAAATGAAGACATTCAAAACAGGAATGGCAAGGAAATATTGCTCCTGTAAAGTCATCTTACCTTCCTTGGAAGTCAACAAAATTAAAATTGCTTTCTCTGTTGGTAAAGCAAACCCATAATTAATGGTATACATTAGTATGTTATGCTGCTATGTTAAGTATTTTTTGCCGTACAATGAATTAAATATTCTTTGTAAGCAGACACTATTGATACTAGGCAAAGGCGCTGCTTCTGAAAAAAAAATGTGTATAAAAATAAAGGAACATGAGAGCCATATAAAAGGGTTTCCGCCAATAATCTATCTCCAGAGTACCGAGCAAATGAATGAAATTGATAAGTGATGTTAACCCAGCATCAATCAACTAACAAGTAGTTGCTTTAAAAGTATTACTATAGAGAAAACCAGTTTTGAACAGAAAAACTTGCCTGTCAGAAACTCCTCTGTTCTCAAAACTATGGGTGGATCCATGTAAGGTTCAGGTAACGTTGAAGAAGCGAGTGAGCTAGAAGGGAGTGTGAAGACCTGCTGCTGTGCTGCAATTTCCTCTGAGATAAAATAAAACTAAACAAAAACTTCCACCCTGCAGTGTAGTTTTTTTCATGATCTGGAGGTAAACAATACAGGCTTCAGAAAATTCTAGATATAGACCAGATTCATTAGGTCCCCTTCTTCCAAAAGCTTAAGTTTATGTGTGTTTATGCATGTATGTATTTATGCATGAATACATATACACACATATGTATACTTGTATACATTTCTGTGACTGATGTTTATATATACTATATATAAATGTTTACAGTTCTGTGTCAGCTGAGAGAAACTCTCAGATTACTAAACTGCCTAGCAGTCAGCCTTAAGAAAAAAAGTTGAGCTGTCTAGAAGCAGAAAACAGGAGAGCTTCTGGAAAAATATATTATCCAATTGGTTGTACTAGCCTGTAGTTTGTGTACTGAATTCATGTTTCCAACTTTTATTAGCAATCTGCATGTTGAAGGGGTCTTCAAGTCATCTCTGCTTCTATTACTAACTCTGGAAAAACCTTCTTGTTCACAAGGTGGACTTTAGTAGTATCTTTATTTTGATCAGTAATCAGTTTCATATCTCACTATCTGAAATAAGTAGATTTTGTTCATTAATCTCTGGGAATGGTGTCAGCAACAGGTGTGAAATTCTACCCTCTAGATAGGTATTCACAACTTTGGTTGCTAACACAGGTTTATCACAGGACTGGTTGTGTGATCAATCAGTCGTAGCTGAGTAGGGGGATTGATTATTGTCTCACTGCTGAACTAGCTGAGCTAGTAGATATTGGTAGATTCTTTTTTTTTTTTTTTTTTTTTGAGATAGGGTTTATCTGTGTAACAGCCCTTAGACCTGGAACTAGACCAGGTTGGCCTTGAACTCAGAGAGATCCACCTGCCTCTGATTCCCAAGTGCTGGGATTAAAGGCTAGCACCAACACTGCCCAGCTGATATTGGTAAATTTTTAAAGAAAGGGAATCATTCTTAGTTATATACCTACACAGGTGGGCAGACAATGTACCTACAGGTTAACAGGCTTTAATGAATAGAGGAAAATTCCTGGTATCACAGAGAGCCCTGGTTAAACTCAACAGATCAAAACCAAAACTTTGGAGATGAACGTGAAAGTTTTGTAAGGAATAGGGTAAATAGGATGGACAAGTTGAGAAGGGATTTAGGAAAGGGTGGTTTTAAAGTTAAAGTAATCAGTATATATTTTGTACATATGCAAAAGTTTTCAAAGAACAAGTTTACATAATAATATAATTTCTTTAAATGCTAGGGCAAGACAGCAAAAATAACAAAAGAAAACAAACATCAAAAAATTCCATAGGGGAAAATATTTGTTAAATTAGCTTTTTCGAATTTTCAAATGGAAATATTCTGAAAAACAAATATTAGAGAAAAAATAGCAAATATATTAGGGAAAGACTTTATAAAAACCTTCATAAAAAGCCAATAGGGGTTTGCCTCTTGTTATGTTACATAAAATAAACTTGGACAAGAAAAAGTTAGGTATTTCATTAATGCTTCTACAAATCAAAAGATAAATATTTTAATTTGTGTAAGAAATGCCAGGCGGTGGTGGCACATACCTTTAATCCCGTACTGAAATATAGAAAGAAAGAAAGAAAGAAAGAAAGAAAGAAAGAAAGAAAGAAAGAAAGAAAGAAAGAAAGAAAGAAAGAGGGAGGGGGAGGGA